>NC_069136.1:46999454-47308620 GCF_026914265.1 Mya arenaria
CCCTGATGAGTTCTTTCAGACTGTAGAAGTGGTTGCAGGTCTGTTGTAATATCATAATTGTCTGACGGAAAATCTGATGTATTTAACTTCTACTCTACAGCAAGAATCTTAATCCATTCAAGATTTCTTTTACTAAAACAAATTCAACATAAGATTCTTTTTACAAACTATGTTGATTTCTTGTAAAAACACTTACCTTTAAAGTTAGGACCCCTAGCTAGTTTCCAAATACAAAATAATATGGGTAAAAAGGTGTTGCAACCCTGCAGCCCCAGTTCCTACCCGCTTGTGGTTTGTATTGCAATCATTTTATCTCCATCTGTCAGTGCTATACCCGTCATCGAAATTAGACTATTGGATGAATAAGCCCGATTTTTTATACTATTGCTTGGCATCAATTTTTTTAACAAGCCCTGCTATATAAAATTCAGAATTTGAGCAACCCCAGAAGACATTTTACCAGTGCATGGCTTGTGGGCTTGTGCTAATTTCGACCATTGCTATACATGTACTTATCAAATAGTGTACAATGTATGCCAAGGACAAGATTTTATACATTTAATTTTTTTTTCTGTATTTTGCTTCTTTCAGGTGATGTTTTCAATACAAGCATTGTGAGAACTTGGGAGTTTACGTCTACATTTCCTCTCCGCAGCATAACAGTGAACAAGATCCTGTTTCATCCATCATTCAGACTGTTGGATCATCTGAGTACAGCCGGAATTGTCACTTTAAGTGGCTACAGTGTACTGATTGCCTCAAGACTGGTCATGTTTGTGTTGAGCTTATGGGTAGACTTTTGTGTTTTCAAAATCTGCAAACTCATAGGTGCTCAGGGTGTAAAAGCTGCTTTAATTCTTGCAAGCTCCTATGTGACCATGACTTTTCAGTGTCATTCATTTTCAAATTCTGTAGAAACTGTAGTTGTGATTTCAGATTTTTTGTTACTGATTTTAATGATCAAGCACAAGTTTGAAAGAGAAACTTCGGTAAAGAAAGATAAAAGAAAAGAGACAACACCGTCTGAAATATATGCGGAGCTGATTTCCGACAGCTCACCTGATGGCTTTGAATTACGACATAAGACAGCTTTTGCTAGAGCACGAAGACGGGTGCATTCAAGTGAATCTGAAAACACAGAGGCAAATGTAGTTGAGACTAAGGGAAACTCTTACAATCAATGCTCATACTCTGAGTGTGTTAATCCAGATAGTTTATGCTACATATACATTGTCTTGTTTAGCATTTTGACAGTTGTCGGAATATTTAATCGACCAACTTTTGTGTTATTTGGATTTTTGTTATTTTTCTGGTGGAATGATATTTACAACACAGACAGACTGTATTACAGATATTTTCTTATAATGTTTATTTCTTCAGCAATAACAACTATAGTAATTAGTGTTTTTGAAATCTTGTACTTTTGTGATAATCTGCAGAAACTGTATGAAAACCCAATATTAACTTTTCGGTACATTACACCAATTAATTTTTTCCTGTACAATATGTCACCTTCAAATGTCAGTGAGCACGGTCATCATCCATTCTATGTCCATCTTTTGGTGAACATGCCCATGTTGCTAGGGCCACTATTGTTTCCATTATGGCAGAACATTTTCAGCAGGATTTACAATTACTATTTCAGAAGAATTGAGAAAGATATTCCGGAAAATCTGTCTGTTAAGCAAGATAAAAACAATGCTATAGACATGTTTAGCTCCAACAGTCAGAGTTCAGACTCAAAAGACAAGACTGTCTCACAAAAACCCGTCTCAGTAGAATTGCGTCTGCAGCATAATATCAAAAATAACATATTGTTCTTTATTTATTTGCCTGTTATAATTTTGTCCTTCATTCCTCACCAAGAACTTAGATTTCTAATACCAGTGGTACCTCTAGCTGTTATTAGTGTAACCGTAGTTAGAAAAAATTTAGTAGGAATGGGTATTTTTTTTTGGATGTTATTCGTATGTTTTAATATTTTCATGGGTATTGTTTTTGGTATCTTCCATCAAGCAGGGGTTGTGCCATGTTTAATGGGGTTAGAAGGTTTGACAAAGGTTGATATGAATAGCAACAACAGTGGTGCAAAAATTAATCTGGCATTTAGTCACACGTATATGCCACCCAAACACGTATTGTTGGACCATGGGGACCATATCAATCTTATTGACTTTAAAGGAAAACCTATTGACCATGTATGTAGCTGTTTCCAAAATATGGAGAACTCTTTAACAGATCAGACAAGACATGATTGTCATGGATTATCAGGAAAGATTGCATATTTGGCTATACCAGGATCAGTAGTGGAAGAAATGAGAAGTCATTGTGGACAGTTTATTTATCTTGAACTTGTTGAAAAATTCTTTCCTCATGTATCATTTGAAGATTTACCTGAGCTTAGAAAGATAAGGACATTGGGAAATCTGTATGATCAGATGTCTTTACATTTGTATAAAGTAAAGTTGTTGTGATTTTAGATATGGAAATAGCAGATTTTTTTTGTGTTAAATGTCTTTAACTTTCTGGAAATACTATTATATATCAATGAATATATACCCCTTTTATTTTCAATCCCAAGAGGTTGTAGGTTTGATCCCTACCAGGGTTTCTTTCTCCTGACCTCTCAGGAAGGACACCAGTACTTGTTTCTGCCTAGGAAGCAGAGTTGAGAGTGAGTTTATTCAGCCTTAAGCAGACCAGATGCAATTGTTTTGAATCATTATGTCTCCCCCATAAATGGGGAGACATGTTGTTTTTGCTCGATTTCTCGATGTCTCACTTTTTCATTTTGCTATGAAAACTTCTCACTTTTTCATTAAACAGAATTATTATATGTCATGATTTATCATATTCTTATGATACACTGTCATGTCATACTGTAATTTACTTGCAAAACAAAATGTGTCATTGGAAAAATATGTTTTCGAGATAATTAATTTAAATTAACCTTCCTCCAAAGTCTTTTAAAAAGTTCTGCGTAATAATATTAGCTATGATGATGTTCAGACAATAAGTGAATGAAGTAAATATTATTAATTTCTTCCTTTTTCAAAATAGAAATGTTTCTTTGCCTTTGATCATTACTAATAGTAATGTTTCTTTGCCTTTCATCATTACGAATAGTAATGTTTCTTTGCCTTTGATCATTACTACAAATTAATTGATCACTTGTTGTAAAAGTTTCCTTTTAGCATTTATCAAACCTTTTTTAAGCAGTCGTTTCACCCTTGTGGAGTTGTTTCTTTACATTCAGTTTCACTCACATACTGTGGCTAAATTCACTTAGTCATTATTGCCTGATGTAAAATCTCTAAAATAAATAAGTATATATACATATATGTGTTTTTTAATTCCGGGTGATTCTTATCTCCCTCTGGGAGACTGTGGGATGGATCGAAATTCCGAATTACGGACACTACGGACCATGGACATTACGGACCAGACACTACGGACCAGATTTAGGGACACTACGGACCAGATTTAGGGACATTACGGACCAGATTTAGGGACATTACGGACCAGATTTAGAAATTTACGGACCAGATTTAGAAACTTACGGACCATGATTTAAACACATTTTTTTTTTATTATTCACTCATTAGTTTTTAATTTGTTAATAAATACTTGAATATGAGTGCTCAGTATGACGTTATATCTTCCATAAAACTGTGAAAAATCGCGTGAAGTTCGAATAGATCGGCATTTAAATCAGTTAAAAGCAACAGAAGATATATGTTCCAAAACAGTTTATTTACCAAAATAAATCGAGCACATATAAGAACACGTGGGTGATACTGGCGGCTGCGGACATCTGGCTACCCTCAAGAACACTGTCTGTTGTTGGCAGTCGCATGATGTGGTCGGGTGGTCGGACGTCGCTGTGGTTGATCGTCTCGTCCTATAATGTTAAAATGTTTTAAACACAAGCTATTGGTTCATCAGTTTTAACCATTTCTGAAACTAAAATTTGTCGAAATTTGAAATCTATGTTAGTTATATGTTTACCAAGTTCATCATCCTATCTCATAAGAAAACTGTAACATACCTGGACTTCCATAGACTCTTCTGGTCGAGTTTCATCATTACACGTGATGCACGTGAACTCTAACTCGGTCCCATCCACGTTCGCAGCATCATACTGGGCAATGGATATACCGGTACCACAGCGTAGATGTTGCCAACGTTCACATATGTCGCATTCCACGGCGCGGTGGTTTGCATAAACACCTCTAGACCAGTGGATACAACGAGCGCAAGGCATACTTATAGATCTTTTCAGTTTTATGGCAGAGGAAATTTTGAGGATGTAAGGGGGGGGGGGGTGAGCTTATTAACCCTCGCCATCGGGTTATACCCATTCGGCGAGCACGCTACGTTTTACAGTATTTCTACAGATTTAATAACATTTAAAACATATCGTCTTTAATCGTAGCGTGGGTGCTTTGGACTGTATATATATAAATATTCCTACACAGTATGTATAAGTCTCTGGTTAAAAATTCAATATTTAAATAATATCTTAAGAATCTATCACATACGCATTAAAATCAAACACTTCAAATACATCATATACAAACATTTTAGGCTCCGCCTACATTTTAAAAAAGATGTCTAAATTTTAAAATTCTTTACAATAGTAAGTGTTTATATATACAACGTATCCTTGGCATTAAAACAACTAGCTAGTGAGAAATTTTATTTATTTTTTTAAATGACAGATTTCTCACTAGTTAGTTTCCTAGTATGTAAACCTCAACTATTGCTTTATATTAAATAAACGATGTGTGTTTGTTGCAATTCTTGCAAACTGATTTTTAAAACTGGCAATTTCTGTTGCCTTAATTAGTTATAATTGTACCCGTAATTATCGGCGGTATATTACAAAAGAAACAAACATTACAATGACAACCTTTAATTGGCAATCATAAAAGTGTGAACACCCATTGTAACGGCGCACTTTCAATTAAATCAGATGAAACGGAAAACAAACAAATATGACTATTCAAAGTTTATTTCAGAAAGCAATCGATCACATATGAAAACATTAATATTCACATTTACAATTAGAAGATAAACACATATTACGTTCATTATTATTCGAATTATCATTATACTTTATTAAAAATATATTGATGTTTAACATTGGAATTTCATGGGATTTTTCAGTTACATTAAAGATAATTGTCATACTGAGCACTAATATTCAAGTATTTATTAACAAATTTCAGACCAATGAGTGAATAATTAAAAAAAACAAATGTTTAAAAACAATATAAATCATGGTCCGTAAATTTCTAAATCTGGTCCGTAATGTCCCTAAATCTGGTCCGTAATGTCCCTAAATCTGGTCCGTAGTGTCTGGTCCGTAATGTCCATGGTCCGTAGTGTCCGTGACCCGAAATTACGGGGGATTTTTCCTCCATCTGGGGGATATGGCACGTATGTGTCTGTACGTCTCTTTGTCTGTCAGTCTGTCCATCACAAATCGTGTCCACTCTATATCTCTTGAACCTCTTTTTGGAAAGGGAATTTTCCATAAATGTTCATCATATTGAGTCGAGTTGCATGTTACAACTACCTAGGTTCAAGGTCAAGGTCACACTTAGAGGTCAAAGGTCATATGACTACAGTTCATATCCATTCCATATCTCTTGAACTGCCTGAAGGATTTTAAATATCTTGCCACAAATGTTCACCATATTGCTACCATGTGCAGGGTGCATGTTACAACCAGCTGGGTTCATGTTAAAGTTCACACTTAGTGGTAAAAGGTCAAATGACTACAATTCGTGTTTGCTCTGTATCTGTTGAACCTCTAGAAGACATTTACTAAAGCAATATCCTATTAATATATACGAAAATATAACCAATAAAAGCAGTTAAACTTCTAGCTTTTACTGTTTTAATTTCATAGCACAATATATAAACATAGCTAAGTTTTGTAAAAATAAATCCCTATTTCCCCACATCAAATATTTAAATTAAGCCATCTTTGGCCAATAAAATTTAATACGATATTTTGTTCTAATATCAAAATAGGCTGTACAACAAAGTAGAAAATGCTATTCATTCTCCACAGTGTCATGTGAACAAAGTTTACATTTTTTTTCTGTTAATAGTAATATATCGACCAGTCTCTACTTCCAGTGAATGAGATGATAGTCTAAATCTTTATAATTCTTTTTGGTGTTTATGATATTTGACACACGTTAAATGTTCTTCAAATAAAAACACCAATGCCCGTACAATAGGTTTTAACAACTTCAGTGGTAGGCTGCCATTAATTCAATTGATGACAGCTGTTGTTTCGGTAATATGTTGGTCAAAGGTGAAGGTCACGGGTAATAGTGTTTAACTCAGTTTAACTTGGTATAATATTAATAAGCAGTAAAAGGTTTTTTTATCAAGGACTACGAAACTTAAGGGCGATGTTTCTCTTGACATGTAGCTAACCTCTATTGTGTTTGGTGTCAATAGGTCAAATGTCAAGGTTAGCGTTATTTGAAATCTGTTCCCATCAATTCACTGACAAAAATCGCGTTTAAATGAGGAGGCATGAGGCAAGGGAGACGACTCTTCTTCCAATGAAGTCGCATGTTACAATTAAATTCTCTTCAATAACCCTGTAACGTTAATCGTCTCCACAGGCGAGTGGTCTTAGCGGCTGTTTTTTTAAATTTGTAGTGATCTGTCGGACCGAGTTCAGTTTGAGCTTTCGACAGAATTCTTTTTCAACGGGCAAGCTTAAGTATGAGGGTCCGTGTATATTTCCGCCTCAATTATTATAAATATTTTTTTTATGATTGTGAGATTTTTTTCTAGCCGAATCACCCGCGGTACACAAATAAATGCGATTAACGTACATATTATTGCTTTAAAGGAGACTATCGGGAAATAAACGTCAGAAAATATAATTTAATATATTCGCTACCTTATTAACATCGAAGTTTAATGTTAGAAATTTGCAATACAATTAGTCATGTCAAGTACGCGTGTTCACACGTTTTCATATAAAGTTTATTAGATATAGCTAATCTTCAAGTGTACTATGGCTGTTATGCACTTTAACCCTGTACGAGGTGATTATTTATGTTAACAATACAATCAAACTTTGCTCTCTCATTAAGATACGTACTCAATTAACGGAATATGATAGTAAAGTGAGTTTATATTTCATTATGATCGTGTCCATTGTATATAAAATATAAAAGTTATGGCAGATATAATTGGAAACAGCCGAGGATATAAACAATCGGTTAAGAAATGGTTAGGTGGAATTATTTTCACGTCCTCACTATTCTTGTCCAGCATTATGGGATTTATAGTGTTGTCACCTATATACATGACTGCGTTTTTATTAAAGCTGCACTGTGCACAATGGATATTTGATACTTTAATGTCCACTTGGTTTGCGTTCCTTGTTGCGGCGTACGAGCTGCTATATGGAGTACGAATTGTGATTCAGGGGGACGTTACTGCTATGAACAAAAACAGATGCTCCCTTATTGTGATGAACCATCGAACCCGACTGGATTGGCTGTTTTATTTCGCAGTTCAAGCGCGATACGCATCATTACGGAGATTAAAAATTTGCTTGAAAAATGAATTACGGCACATTCCAGGAGTAGGGTGGGCAATGCAAGCCGCCAAATTTCTCTTTCTGCACCGCAAATGGAACAGCGACCGAGAGCGAATAGTTGAATACCTGTCACACTTCAACAGCCTAACTTACGCTCCACAGTTGTTGTTCTTTCCTGAAGGTACAGATTTTCGATCTTTAAGTCGGCAGAGAAGCAAGGAATACGCGGAGAAAAACAGTCTGAATGATTATGACCATGTCCTTCACCCACGGACCCTGGGATTTACAGCTCTCGTTGGGCATATGAAGCAATATAATAAACTTGACCAGATCGTGAATGTAACCGTGGCATATCCGGAAAACGTTCTGCAGCGTGAAACCGACCTTATTACTGGCAATATTCCCAGAGTAATCGTTTTTACAGTAGATTGTTATGACATTGACACGGTGCCAACAGACAATGACGGGCTTCTCTCAAGATGGATTGAAGACCGCTGGAGGATAAAGGAAGACTTTCTAAAAGAATTTTATTGCTACCGGGACTACAACGCCCAGAATGGTTACAGTGAGGAGCAAAACTTGGAAATTGAAAGGGACCTGAAGGTTTATCTAATCGGATCATTAGTGTTCTGGTCAATGCTGTCAATGTGCACGCTTTACTGGTTGGTGTTCTTTCCCTGGTTTAGACTGTGCTTCCTCTGGTCTGTTCCGGTGTGTGTAATAGTGAGTACTGTGATCGGATTTGATAACTTGTTTACAATTTTGACACCTCTACCCGACACGGAATGATAGATTTTGCACATGACAAACAATATGGTAATCTAGGAGCAGAACACTTGTAGGTCGAATACATTTGTGAAGTTCTTACTTGGTGAAAATAGGCCCAACAAAACATTTTGGAAAAAATGGACATTGCTGCGTTATACCGTGCAGTGACACACATAATACCGTGCAGTGACACATATTAAACCATACAGTGACACACATTATACCGTGCAGTGACAAACATTATACCGTGCAGTGACACACATTATACCGTGCAGTGACACACATAATACCGTGCAGTGACACACATTATATTGTGCAGTGACACACATTATACCGTGCAGTGACACACATAATACCGTGCAGTGACACACATTATACCGTTAAGTGACACACATTTTACCGTACAGTGACACACATAATTCCATGCAGTGACACACATAAAACCCTGCAGTGACACACATTATATTGTGCAATGACACACATTATACCGTGCAGTGACACACATAATACCATGCAGTAACACATGGTACGAACGACTGCTTATCTCCTGTGTTTATTTATTTGTTAAATTTGATTAAAATCAAATTATATATATTTTTGATAATAATTTAAATTGATATCGTTGTTAAAGCTGATGCATCTGACAGATGGATTGTGGCACGTTTACGCTTATATCTGTCCCGTTTCGATTAGTAAACACTATGTGATTCAAAGGCCTTGACTTATTTACGGTTAAATCCAGAAAATTCAACATACACTTTAAGAAAACTTGTTAAGTGCATTGTTTTCATTTAAAATGCGCAAAAACTTTTGCTTTAAGCAAATGGCTATAAAATTATTTTATACACATACCTCAATGTTTGTTGGTGGCCCCAATTTCATGAGCAAACTTAATATCCTTATAACGAGATCAAGCTTAGCACATTTTTTTCTGTTTTGGTATAATCACGATAAGGTAATTTTTTTACTTAAGTCAGCTAATTGAAATATGACACTTAAGCTTGTTGCGCCTTCATCATTCGATTAAGATCAAATATGGACATATATTTCATTTAATTGCAAATTAATTAATTTACTGTATTAAACAGAACAGAACAGAACATAACATTTTTTTATTCACGTAAACTACATAGTTAAATCAAGTTAACATACTTGCTCCTTAGTTGTATAATATACGTATGCTAGATTATGACTGTGAGGTTTGGGGACCTAATGATTCTGATAGGTTAGAAAGGATCCACCGAGGAAACCCCGACCATTATGGATAACGATATTAATATTTATGTTATTTATAACTGTTATCTTCTGGCATTTTGTGTCTATCATTGAGTGTCTATTTTGCTTTGATCCTTGTGTCCGTTAAGAAAGGTTATAGTTAAATGTTTGGCTATTTGGCGTGTCCCTGTATTTACCATGGTATGAATTATATGTGTTTAAAATTTTATTTCAAAATATTTTAGTAGCACATGTTGTGTACGACTTGGTCGTTTATACTTATGCCGTTTGCGTGATTATAAAATGAAATTCTATGTATTTGAATTAATTGCGCCTACAAAGATAAACTTGTAGGTTCAAAAATATAGAAACAATATGTTATATACTGTTATGCTTTATATTGCATTAGAATTAACGCTTGTATTGGATGAACTGTTTATGCTCTGTCTGGCATATTAGTGCTTGCTCATTTACTTAATGTAGTATACGCATGGTTCAATGTATCAAGATCACGACCAACTGTATGTGTTCGCTATCTGAAATGTTTGTTTTAAGCAGTTAAGAGCATACTTAACTTTGGATCATACTTTCATTTTTATTGAATGGTTTGACGATTAAATTCAAAACTGTTTGCCGAGGTCGGAAAATAACCAGTGAATCATAACCCGATGACAAAACAGTTTCAAGTCACGCAATTTTCTATTTTTACTTTGTAAACAAAAATTCGTTCAGATTATACATTCAATAATATTTTAAGGCCTCTTTATTATAGATAAAAAAACTGAGAGGAGCTTACACGTTCTGTCCACTAGGTAGGCGTATTTATATTGCGTTTAAAGTGATATAAACTTACTTAGCAGGTCAAAACATTCTTCGAACACACCAAAATACTAAAAAAATCCGCCATTTTGTTCCGCTTTGAACATGTCCCTGTCTTAAAATCCTGCAAAAATAATTTAAGTTGGACCCCCTGGCAAGGGCGAGGGCATTAGTTCACTTGGTCCTCCAACGACCGAGGGCAAATAGTTCCGACTTTGAACCAAAAAACCTTTCAATAACTCAGCTGTATTACATGTCATAAGGAGCGTAACTCTTATTGTCAATGCAACATTTGTCTAACACGTTTATACCCATTTGACATTAAGAAAACCGCCATAATCAAGACATTCTGTGTTGACGAGTTTTGGTAAAGAGTGACGACTGAATGTTTGAATGTAAATTCTTAATAATTGTACATGAAATTTCATGTGTTTGCAATACTTTAAACATTAATAACGATTTATATATTTTTTTTAATTCAATAGTGACATGTTATTATAATAATATAGTCTGGTATTAACTATAATTTTCTGTAGTTTATTGTTATTTGAATTACAAAGGTAAATTACAGATATGAAAAATCAACCGTCTAAATTACGAAAATAGTCCGAAGAGTCAATGTTATCTGCATACATAAAGCGGTTAAGTCAAGCAGAATTAGTATCTCCGCGAGTGCAAAACATTTTAACGTCCCAAGAAAGACATTGTTGGATAGAATTAACAGTAAAGTTCCACTTCAACCAAAACTTGGTATGAAAACAGCCCTTATAACTAATGAGGAGGAATCTGCACTTTGTAGCTACATATCATACATGGCTTACAGCGGATTTCCTCTTTCCATCCAACAAGTATTTTGCTTCGCTTGGTGTATCGCTAAGGAGCGCCAAAAGGCGATGTTTTCACTGAATATGGAACGTCCAGGAAATGGTGGCAGGGCTGAAGTCAAGGCATCCTGATCTTCGGCTACGCAGGTCTGACGCATTGGACAGGAGTCGGGCTAGTTTAGGCAGTGTACAAAACCGCTGAGAGTACTTTAGCTTATTGAATGAAACGCTCGAAAGCTGAACTACATTTTCGACAAACCTGAGCACACATATAATTGTGACAAAGCAGCCCTCTTTTTGAATAAGTCTGCAGGTCAAAAGGTGATACACGAATGTTACATGCTTTCTCATTATCAGTGGCGAAAAACGAGAATATTTATGTGCACTGTTGTGTAAATCACGCTAGGAACGGTCTCCCCCCAATGATCATGTTTTACAAACATCCTTCCCGGAGGTGCATACCAACACATGCTCTAATAGCAGTTTTATGGATCAAATTCTTTACTTCCAGTGGTTTAAACAAACTTTCCTGCTATGTGCAGTACCACAACGCCCTGTGCTATCAATTCAAGACGGTGCATCGTCCCATGTAAGCGTGCCTCTTATAAGGTCCGCACTAGCAAATGACGTCATCTTACATTGTCTGCCATCAAAAACAACACACATTACTCAGCAATTGGATGTTGCCGCCTATCACAAACAATTGAAACAGCAAAAGTCGTTTGATTTGAAAGAAACAGGTCAGTGACATCTTCAAGGTCATTTTTGAATAAAAGATATCTATGAATTGTATCACTGAGGGATGTCATGCGTCCAGTATGTGGCAAAAAACATATCCTTCGCTCAACATCTTAGTTTGGTAGCATAACTTTAAAGATTAAAAAGTTATTGAACATATTGTTGCTTAGGAGGCGATGTTTACAAATAAACGTGTCGATTTTATCCACAATTGTTCCGTATTTTCTCGGCAAATATGGCATATCTGTGCATGTTGTAACTGAGCTTGCATGTATATATTCCTATTTTCCAAACTTCATGGTTATTACTCGACTGTACACTTTTCTCATGACATGTAGCTTACCTCTATTGTGTTTGGTGTCCATAGGTCAAATGTCAAGGTTAACGTTATTTGAAATGTTTTTCCCATCAATACATCGATGATGAAGAAGAAGACTTTATTATGCAAGCAAATATGACAAGATCCATAGCATAGCAGAATAAACAACCAAGTATAATAATATACTGGTACAGCAAGATGTCATCTGGCATAGTAAGTTTACATAATATATTGAAATAGCAATATGAAACTTATATACTTGAAGGAAGAATTTCATGTCGGGAGAGACAACATGTATTCGATTCAAATAATATAGGTAAAAGCACGCCAGTCATATACTAAATGGCGTCTTATTTCAAAAGCATTAAAAGTAAATGTGGCAAGATTTTTTGATTCGACTGAACTTTCACTATTTATCAATTGCATAAATTTGAAGAAACTTGGATACCGCCAAAAGTAGTTGTTTATATAGTTTTTCCTGATATTTTATAACCATCGCATTCCAGAACAAAATGAAATTCATCTTCCAATACCCCGCATTTTATACATTTGCGTTCGTGATATGACTTTCTGGTCTACGCCACCTTCCAGTTTCCACAGCTAACCTGTGTGACGACAAGCGTAATCTAGATATATGTAGAGCTTTTCTGTATTTTGGTTTGATGTAGTGACTTAAACTCATGAGACATCAGTGCTAGTGACCAATCAATGGCCTCATGTATGAGTAATTTTTATTCGTAACACCTTGGAATTTTCCATCGAAAACAACCTCAGATTTATGCTTTATACGTAAAGGTAGTTCGTAAATCTTTAAATAAAAATATTAATTAATTATAGTGTTTTAACGTGTATTATTAAGTTTAAGTTGATTGCCAGTGAATAATCGCATAAATAACGAAGATCCCCAGGAATAAAGTCATTAAGTTTATAGTTTGACCAGAAATTATTGAGAATTTTATTAAAAACTTTGATTAGGCAACATATTTGTTTTGTGCTCAACATCAATTATCTTTAATGTTAAAACTTCTGAGTTGCATTTTCCTGCCTTTCATATACATTGTAGAAGAGACAACCCTACTGACCCACATGGAGGTGTCATTGTCTTCATCAAATCTGACATACATATTTGTATTAGACCGACGTGATCTTGAAGTTAATGATGTAGAATGTCTTTGGCTCGAATTACGCATTAAAACTAAACATCTTCCTTTGGGTACTTTTTACAGACCTCCTAATTCTAGTTCATATGTTCTTGAATCCATTACCAACTCAATATCACTGACGGTTGATACTGGTATTAAAGACATAGTCATTACAGGTGATTTCCATCTTGATATGAATAAATCATTATCTGGACAAAAGATTGAGTTCGTATGTCAACAGTTCAGTCTCTCACAGGTCATTCGTAACGCTACTCATTTTACCGTAAACCCAGAATCTCTTCTCGACTTATTCTTAGTTTCATCATCAGAAATTGTTTTAAAATGTGGTGTAGGGGAGCCATTTCTGGATCAGTAAGTTCGTTATTCAAATATTCACAAGGGGACTATGTCGAACTTGGATCGCTTGTGTCATCTTTTGACTGGAGTTCCTGTTTCCACACAAATATCGATATGTACGCTAATAATTTCACGAATCAACTGATGAAAGTATCAAAGTTTATTACGATTCGCACTCAGGACCCTCCCTGGTTTCATATTGAAATTCGTAAGTAAATCCGTGAAAGACAAAGAGCATATAGAAGAGCCAGATTCTCCTCAAAAAATGAACACAACTGGCGGGCTTACAGGATGATACGCAATCATGCTAACCATATTATAAGAACTGCCAAGCAAACCTTTTATGAAAAACTTGTTTCGACACTACGAGATAATACCCTCTCCTCAACAGACTTTTGGAAAACCATTAAACAATTTACTAGACCTACGTCACATCACAGCACATTCCCCTCTCATCCACAACGGCACCATTTACGAATCAAACATCGACAAGGCAACTTTTCCGAACAACTTTTTCCAATCACAGACCCTTCTTACTATACCTAACATCCCTCTTCCCATTGTCTCTGATGCCCTTACCATGCAGGATTTTGATATTTCCAATCAAGATGTTCTTGTCTCAATAAAGGTTCTGAAGACTGGTAAAGCAACAGGACCGGACTCTATAAACAGATATGTTCTAAGGGAGATAGCAACCGAAATTTCACAGCCCCTTCGAGACCTTTTTAATTACTCTCTTCGTTCTGGTAAGGTACCTAGCCAGTGGAAATTGGCTCATGTATGCGCGGATTTTTAAGAAGTCAGACGTCTGTAATTACCGTCCAATATCCCTTTTGAGTGTTCTAAGTAAGGTTCTAGAAAGAATTTTGCATAAATACATGTTCAATTTCTTCCGTCAAAGCGACTTCCTTACACCAATTCAGTCACGTTTTGTTCCTAAGGATTCCACTGTTAATCAGCTTGTATCTATTTATCACTCATTCTGCCTCGCTCTAGATGAGGGTAAAGAAGTACGAGCAGTATTTTGTGACATCTCAAAGGCCTTTGTTCGCGTATGGCATGAAACCCTCATTTTCAAACTTAGAGAAAGTGGTATTTCTGGTCCCCTATTATTATGGCTTACCGATAATCTCAGTGATAGAAAACAACGCGTTGTCATGTCTGGTACTATGTCTGATACGTTATAATATCTGCCGGAGTTCCGAAAGGTTTAATTCTTGGACCCTTACTCTTTCTTGTCTACATAAATGATATCGTCCGTGAAATAAATTCACACATACGTCTTTTTGCAAATGATACTACCATGTTTATCATTGACCCCTTGTTTGCTGCTCAGCAATTAAGCAGTAAGATCTGTGAACAATAGAATGTTTTATAGCTTCCAGTTAAGATTGTTCAGTTTACTTACCGACCTACATGTTTGTATAAACTGGTAGGTCAATGATTTAAGTGAATAAATCCGTGCTTAGAATAAGATGTCACGTGGCATCAAGGATAAGAACAATATTAAATACCGCCCGGATTACCGGTTGCCCCATTAACTCAGTTGTAGAGCGTTCGCTTCTGGTGCGGAAGGACGCGGGTTCAAACCCCGGACGCGTCAAACCGAAAGACGTTAATATATGCTACCTAGCAGTAACGCCCTAGCGCTTGACATTTAAAGGGTAAAACCGGGGAGATGGTTTACTCAGTACTCTTTCAGCCCAGGAAAGTTTTATCCCATGTATCGGTGCTTTACATCGAGCAAGTTCAAAAACCAAGAGGTCTCTTCGCTCTTTGTTAGGGTATGGGTCGCACCAGGATATCCTGTATTTCTCTGTTTCTTCAAGTCTTCTAACATATGGACTTAACTGGGAATAATTGTCACTTTTGTCTCTTGTCACTTATGTCATTTAAACACAAAAAAATCGTGAGGGCGTCAAGGTTGGGGTAAATCATAATGTAGCAAATAGACGCGGGTAGACATTGATTAACTCAAATAATATAAACAAAACCCAAGCAGTTATTTGTTATTTAGAAATGCAAAAGAATAAACAAAAACAACAAACAAATTTTTTTGTATTTCTTTTTGAAAAAGCTATCCAAATGTTATTCATGTTTCTTATTAACTAAATAAATTTGTTAAAACAATTTCGTTTTTGTTACAGCAACAACATTTCATTATAGACAATAATTCACGTGACATTTTAGTAATACACATCAACTTAAGAAGCATCAGCAACCACGGTACTTTCTTCCGTTACACCCCATATATACCGTTGGAAAATTGACTGACAAAAATTCGTTTAAATCAGTATGCATGAGGCACGGGAGGCAAAATTACTTCCTGTTTATTTATTCAGTTTTATTCAAAAACTAGGCCCATTTGGGCATCAGTTTTACAAACAAAATACACAATGCATAAACATCAATGTGTACAAGTAACAGCAAAACTTGAAAACGTGTAAGCACAATTACATTGTATTTGTTTATTAGGGAAACATTATATACGTTATGAAATTATACCTATGAAGTCGCATGTTGCAACTAAATACTCTTCAATAACCTTGTAATGTCAGTCGTTTCCACAGGCGGGTGGTCTTAGTGGCTGTTGTAAAATGTGTAGTGATCTGGCGGGCCGGGTTCAATTTCACGTTTTGCCAGAATTCCTTTTCAACGAACACTTAAGTAAGAGTGTCCGTGTATATTTCCGCCTCATTTATTATATATGATTGTGAGATGGGTTTTTTCTAGCCGAATCGCCCACGGTACACAACTCAGTATAGCTTAGTAGTGTATCGGGGGTTTCACCGTTGAAGGTGAGTATTAACATTTTATCGATCAACGTACACATGGTAAATACGTATTATTGCGATCAACGTACATAGTATTGCTTAAAGGGGAATATCGGAAAATAAACGTCAGAAAATAAAATTTAATTTATTTGCGAAGCTGGAGTTATCAAATTTTAAGTTAAATGTTAGAAATTTGCAATACAATTAGTCATGTCAATTATGAGTGTTCGCACGTGTTCATATGAAGCTTATGAATGAGATATAGCTAATCTTCAAGTGTACTATGGCTGTTATGCATTTTAACCATGTACGAGGTTATTTATGTTAACAATACAATCAAACTTTGCTCTCTAATTAAGATACGTACTCAATTAACCGAGTATGATAGTAAAGTGAGTTTATATTTCATTATGATCGTGTCCATTGTATATACAATATAAAAGTTATGGCAGATATAATTGGAAACAGCCGAGGATATAAACAATCGGTTAAGAAATGGTTAGGTGGAATTATTTTCACGTCTTCACTATTCTTGTCCAGCACTGTGGGATTTATTGTGTTGTCACCTATACACATGACCGCGTTTATGTTAAAGCTTCACTGTGCACAATGGATATTTGATACTATAGTATCAACATGGTTTGCGTTTCTCGTTGCGGCGTACGAGCTGTTATATGGAGTACGAATTGTGATTCAGGGGGACGTAACTGCCATGAACAAAAACAGATGCTCCCTCATTGTGATGAACCATCCAACACGACTGGATTGGCTGTTTTATTTCGCAGTTCAGGCGCGATACGCATCATTACGGAGATTAAAAATTTGCTTGAAAAATGAATTACGGCACATTCCAGGAGTAGGGTGGGCAATGCAAGCCGCCAAATTTCTCTTCCTGCACCGCAAATGGAGCAGCGACCGAGAGCGAATAGTTGAATACCTGTCACACTTCAACAGCCTAACTTACGCTCCACAGCTGTTGTTCTTTCCTGAAGGGACAGATTTTCGATCTTTAAGTCGGCAGAGAAGCAAGGAATACGCGGAGAAAAACAGTCTGAATGATTATGACCATGTCCTTCACCCAAGGACCCTGGGATTTACAGCTCTCGTTGGGCATATGAAGCAATATAATAAACTTGACCAGATCGTAGATGTAACCGTGGCATATCCGGAAAACGTTATGCAGCGTGAAACCGACCTTATTACTGGCAATATTCCCAGAGTAATCGTTTTTAAAATAGATTGTTTTGACATTGACACGGTGCCAACAGACAATGACGGGCTTCTCTCAAGATGGATTGAAGACCGCTGGAGGATAAAGGAAGACTTTCTAAAAGAATTTTATTGCTACCGGGACTACAACGCCCAGAATGGTTACAGTGATGAGCAAAACTTGGAAATCGAAATGGATCTGAAGGTTTATCTAATCGGAGCATTAGTGTTTTGGTCAATGCTGTCAATGTGCACGCTTTACTGGTTGGTGTTCTTTCCCTGGTTTAGACTGTGCTTCCTCTGGTCTGTTCCGGTGTGTATAATAGTGAGTACTGTGATCGGATTTGATAACTTGTTTACAATTTTGACACCTCTACCCGACACAAAATGATTGATTTTGCACATGACAAACACTAGAGTAATCTTGGAGCGGAACACATATAGGTGGATACATTTGTGAAGTTCTTACACGGTGAAAATAGGCCCAACAAAACATTTTTGAAAAACGTTATACCGTGCAGTAACAAACATAATACCGTGCAGTGACACATATTAAACCATGCAGTGACACACATTATACCGTGCTGTGACACATATTATACTGTGCAGTGACGCACATTATACCGTGCAGTGTCGCACATTATACCGTGCAGTGACCAACATTGTACCGTGCAGTGACACACATTATACCGTGCAGTAACACACATCATACCATACAGTGACGCACATTATACCGTGCAGTGACCAACATTGTACCATGCAGTGACACACTTTATACCGTACAGTGACACACATAATACCATACAGTGACACACATTATACCGTGCAGTAACACACATCATACCATACAGTGACACACTTTATACCGTGTAGTGTCACACATTATACCGTGCAGTGACAAACATTGTACCGTGCAGTGACACACATTATACCGTGCAGTTACACACATTTTACCGTACAGTGACACACATTATATTGTGCAGTGACACACATTGTACCGTGCAGTGACACACATTATACCGTGCAGTTACACACATTATACCGTGCAGTTACACACATTATACCGTGCAGTGACACACATAATACCATGCAATAACACATGGTACGAACGACTGCTTATCTTTTATTTATTTGTTAATTTTGATGCATTGACTTACAATTTCGAACATGCACGTAGGCTAATTCGAAAAACGTGCTTACTTAATATCACCATATGATTATGTTTTTTTGATAATAATTTAAATTGATATCGTTGTTAAAGCTGATGTATCTGACAGATGGATTGTACGTTTAAGCTTGTATCTGTCCCGTTTCGATTAGGAAACACCATGTGATTCAAAGGCCTTGACTATATTACGGTAAAATTCAGAACATTCCATATACACTTTAAGAAAACTTAGAGAATTGTTTGAATTGTTTTCATTTAAAATGCGCAATAACTTTTGCTTTAAGCAAATGGCTATAGCATTATTTTATACACATACGTCAATGTTTGTTGATGGCCCCAATTTTATGAACACTTAATATCCTTATAACGAGATCAAGCTTAGCACATTTTTTCTGTTATGGTATAATCACGATAAGGTACTTTTTTTTACTTAATTCAGCTAATTGAAATATGACACTTAAGCTTGTTGCGCCTTCATCATTCGATTAAGATCAAATATGGACATGTATTTCATTTAATTGCATATTAATCAATTTATTGTATTAAACAGAACATAACATTTTTTATTCACGTAAACTACATGGTTAAATCAAGCTAACATACTTGCTCCTTAGTTTTATAATATATGCATAGATTATGGCTGTGAGGTTTGGGGACATAATGATTCTGCTAGGTTAGAAAGGATCCACCGAGGAAACCCCGACCATTATGGATAACGATATTAATATTTATGTCATGTATAACTGTTATCTTCTGGCATTGTGTGTCTATCATTGAGTGTGTATTCTGCTTTAATCCTTGTGTCCGTTAAGAAAGATTATAGTTAAATGTTTGGATATTTGGCGTCTCCCTGTACTTACCATGTTATGAATTATGTATGTTTAAATTTTGTTTCAAAATATTTTAGTAGCACATGTTGTGTACGACTTGGTCGTTATACTTATGTCGTTTGCGTGATTATAAAATGAAATTCTATTTATTTGAATTAATTGCGCTTACAAAGATAAACTTGTAGGTTCAAAATAAAGAAACAATATGTTATATACTGTTATGCTTTATATTGCATTAGAACTAACGCTGGTATTAAATGAACTGTTTATTCAGTGTCAGACATACACGCGCTTGTTCATTTACTTATTGTAGTATATACATGGCTCAATGTATCAAGATCACGGCCACTATCTATATGTATTCGCTATCTTAAATGTTTGCAATTAAAAGCATACAGTGGATCATAGTTTTATTTTCTTTGAATTGCTTGCCGCTCAATAGTCAAAACAGTTTGCCATGGACGGAAAATAACCAGTGAATTATAACCCGAGGCCAAAACAGTTTCAAATCACGCAATTTTCTATATTTACTTTGTGAAGAAACATTCGTTCAGCTTATACATTCAATAACTCTTTAAGGTCTCTTAATCATAGATTAAACAACCGAGAGGAGCTTACACGCCCTGTCCTTCTGGTAGGCGAATTTATATTGCGATAACAGTTATATAAACTGACTTAGCAGGTGAAAATATCCTTCAAACACACCAAAATACTCAAAAAATCCGCCATTCTGTTTCGCTTTGAACATGTCCCTCACGTAAAATGCCGCAAAAATAATTACGTTGGACCCCCCTGACAAGGCAAGAGCATTAGTTCGCTTGGTCCTCCCACGACCGAGGGCAAATAGTTTTAACTTTGAACTGAATTTTTTTTTCAATAACTGCTGTATTACATGACATAAGGAGCGTAACTTTTATTGACAATGTAACATTTGTCTAACACATTTACACCCCTTTGACATGAAGAAAACCACCAAAGATGCCAAAATCAAGACATTCTGTGTTGACGAGTTTTGGTAAAGAGTGACGACTGAAGTTTTGAATTAAAATTCTTAATAATTGTACATGGAATTTCATGTGTTTATAATAATTTAATCATCAATAACAATTGATAAAAGTTTTTTTTTTATTTAAACTCAATAATGATATGCTATTATAATAATATAGTCTGATAACTATTATTTTCTGTATTTTAGTGTTATTTATATTACAAAGGTAAATTAAAGATATGAAAATCAACTGTCTAAATTACGAAAAGGAACCGAAGAGTCAATGATATCTGCATATATAACACGGTTAAGTCAGGCAGAATGAGCATCTCCGCAAGTGCAAAACATTTTAACATCCCAAGAATGACATTGTCGAATATCATTAACAATAAAGTTCCTCTTCAACCATAAATTAGTATGAAAACAGCCCTAAGTAATTATGAAGAATCTGCACGTTGTAGCTACATACCATACCTGGCTTACAGCGGATTTCCTCTTTCCATCCAACAAGTATCGCTTGTTGTATCGCTAAGGAGCGCGGAAAAGGCGATGTTTTCACTGAAAATTGGACGTCCAGGAAATGGTGGAAGGGCTCTAAGACAAGGCATCCTGATCTTGGGCTGCTCAGCTAAGACGCATTGGACAGGGGTCGAGCTAGTTTAGGCAGTGTACAAAACCTTTGAGTGTACTTTAGCTCATTGAAAGATACGCTCGATAGCAACTACATTTCCGACAAATCTGAGCGCATATATAATTGTGACGAAGCAGCCATCTTTTGGAATAAGTCTGCAGAACGCTCTCCCCCCAACTATCATGTTTAACAAACATCCTTCGGAGGTACATACCATCCCCATGGATCGGTTAATGCTACGTACGCATGCTCTGACAGCGGTTTTATGGATTCCAGTAGTTCGAACAAATATTCCTGCAATATGCAGTACCGCAACGCCCTGTGCTATCAATCCAACACCAGTCATGCACTGAGGTTGATCCAATTGAAATCGATCTGGCTATGCAACCACGAGAAAGCGGTGAAGAGGATGTAAGTTGCACAACTGTTGATTCGTATGAATTCGCAGAAGTCTCATACTTTTCGTATGTCCAAGATCAATGAACGATCAGGTTATATTGGTAGTGAGTTTTTATGTTGGTGACGAATACAAATTTGGCTACAAGCACTTCACCGGATAGAGATATTAACTTTGCAGGTACTACGTGTCCATTCGTGAAAGAGGCTATTTAGTGCACATTAACGGTTCGGAAATAAAGATATTCAGTCAATGTTAGTGTTAATGTTGGTGTCAGCTTAAACAGAAAATGCTTGCAGCGTCTATTGATTTGCACCAACTTACTCAATCCTTGATAACGTCAGTCGCCCCTAGTCAACCAAGTTCAGCGTCCCTCGTCTGTCCGCCACTAACGGCTGCTGTACACACGCCACCAACGTATGTTGTCAGTCCGCCTCCAAAACCACTACCACCATTGTCGACCGCCGTTGTAAATCATCACATGGTCAAGGCAGATCTGTTTCCACAAGACCATGTAAATGTGCTAATTGTATTTACGCCAACACAAACATCGATAAAAAGGGGCAGACTTGGAAAATGAAAGATACTTACAGGTTCTGAAGTATAGCAGGAACTCAGAGTGAACAAAAACAGCAATAATTAATAGAACATAAAGAGAAACGTGAACAACAGTGAGTTGAAAAATGTGTGCAAAAAGGAAACCGAAAAGTTGAAAAGAAATGCCGAAATTGAAATAGAAAAGGGAAGTAATTAAGAGAAAAACTGAAATCCGAGGAAAATGGCTAATCGCGAGAGAGCGAAGCAAAAAGAACTGAAGACAAAAACACATATTAAAAAATGACTTGAATCTTGAAGTTGAAACATTTTTACATATTAACTGCACGTTTCCACCATATATTCTTCAGGTATACTGTGTAGAAGGTGGTCATACGTAACATGCAGATTGTGGGGATGCACCATTGTGGTCTAAAAGAACTGGACTTGTTGAGGACATATCGGGTTGAGCTGGAGCCGAACAACGCATATGACGCCACGGCGGTAGCTGTTTTTGACAGACCAAGGAAATGTGGAAACTGAAAGCGGGATTGTTCTAAAGCAGTACACGAAATAATAAGTGAAATCAAGGGAAGATCAATGTATTACCTACGTCCGCTAGATAACTCAAATGTCCGTAATCGTCGGCCCGGTTCGCAGCAAACTTGTGCCATTGCATTCAAAGTGAATGACGGCAACTACCTGTATTTGTGAAAAAATAAAGATATGCCGACATATTCTTAGACGGCTGCTATATATATATATATATATATATATATATATATATATATATATATATATATATATATATATATATATATATATGGCACGTTTGTTTTTTAAATAGTTGGTGTATACATAACGTCAAAAATTCAAAATTTGCGGGAAAGGTGCCTTTATATTGAAAAGACAAGTCGGGTACCATATAATCAAAATGCATGCATACCTTGTAATACATAGAGCCGAAAGTGACGACTTTAGGTTCTCGTACGTAAACTAATGTTTCGGAGAGAATACCAAGCTTCTTGCTACGTTAAAGTGACTCGCTCATGTTTTTGGACCAAAATTTTTTTTCGACGTAAATTTTAAGGCATCTGAAAACACTTATTTTATAATTATTTTACTCTATGATATCGAAATTGCAAAACGGAATACAGCTATACTTAAAACAGGTTTTTTTTATTTTAGTGGGGTTCGAACCCACGCCGGTAAGTCAAGAAAAAGAAGTAGAAAATAGCCGGCTAGTCTACACGGCCACCGGTACTTCAACAAAAAAGGTGGATATGCTGACCTGTTAAGGATGCATTGATAACATCACGTTATAATGCCAATTAACCAATCACGCAACACCACAGCCGTAATTAATTTTCAATCGCGTTACTAACGCTTATGAAAATTGTGGTATTCAAAGACAATATTTGAGCAAATATCAACATTTGCTGAAGGGTTCCAGCTATTGGTATTTTTGTTTTAACACTCCTTATGGTTTGCCACACTTTATTTCGTTATTATTTTGCACACTATTATTCAAATGTGTATTAACAGAAACGTAAATTATTTTGTGCATTTATTGACTGTGAAAAGGCGTTTGACATTGTTATACATGATGCAATATGGATTAAATTAATCCAATTTGGTATAAGTAGTAAAATGTTAATAATGTTAAATTCTATATATGCAAATGTAAAGGCATGTGTCAAAGATTTGTATGATATGTTATATTCAGATATCTTTGATATGTCTCTTGGTTTGAAAACAGGGGAACCCCTGTCTCCTCTTTCATTTTATTTTGTTTATAAATGATATTAAAGACAATGTAGATTTAGATAATCTGACCGATAGTGATATTCATAACCTGTCGTTGTATATGTTACTGTTTGCAGACGACATTGCACTGTTCACTACTAATCCTATTAGTCTTCAAGCCCAGTTGGTAAAACCAAAATATGTATCTTTGTAAAACGTAAATCATTAAATCATTTTGTATGGACTACCGACACTCAACCTATTGAAATTGTCGATAGCTTTTGTTTTTTAGGTATTAAGTTTTACTATACTGGAAGTTTAGTAAATGCTGTTAAGTCACTGAAAGAGCAAGCTTTAAAAGCATACAATTACCTTATATCAATATTCAGTAGGGTGAAGCTCGATGTTAGGACAAAGTTGTCATTTTTGACCCCATGATTGCCCCAATCCTTATGTATGGGTGTGAGGTCTGGGGATAATATGAAATGAAAGAGATTGACAAATTTCATCTCAGGTTTTGTAAACATATTCTGGGCATTCGTACCCAAACGTCTAATGCAGCAGTGCTGGGTGAGCTTGGTCGTTTTCCTTTAACTATTCTATATAAAATCAGAGCACCCTAATTCCCTATGCAAGGTAAAATAATTCCCAACGTTGCTTATAAATGACACGTTTAATGAACAAGTGAATGATGCTACTTTTCTGTATAGCAATGCCAAAGATAACTGGTCTAAATTTGTTAAGAATTTATTAGACTCTCTTGGATTTAGCTATGTTTGGTATAGCAATACTATTGATAAATCTTGTTTCTTTAAGGCCACGTCTCTATGATCATGTCTGATATTAATTCGCAATCCAAGTTAGAATATTGTAAACAATTTAAGAAAGATTTTAGATTCGAGAAATATTTTGAAATTAATATGAATGATAAATATATAATTGTATTATCCAGACTATATACGATTGTGTTCACACTCTCTTGAAATCAAGGTTGGAAGATGTAATAATATTTCACGTATAAATCGTAAATGCAAACTTTGTAATACAAGTATGGTTGAATCTGAATACCACTTTATACTATGCTGTCCTTTTTACTCCGGCATACGTCTACACTATAATATTTCAGGATCATGGAATAATGGAATACAAACATTGAATAAATGTGTTAAGATAATGTCATCAAATGATAATATAACTTTAAGACGTTTGGCTAAATTCATATACCATGCTATGTTGAGGCGATCTGCCTCCATTGATGCAGTTACTTCTTAGTTTAGTACCTTCAAGTATATTGTTGTGTAAGAACATATACAATTGTAGAATGTACTGTTTAAGTCTTTGTATTTTGTGTGCATCTCACTTAATACGTTTTATGTTACTTGTTCATTGCGAAAGGATCTTGTGTTGCGTATATTGCCAAAAAAACTTGAAAACTTGAATTATAAAAGTGTGCATTTTACAAACCATGAGCGAGTTACTTTAAATGTAAACAGACATCTTTTCTTAAAACATGAAGAACGAACCGCGTAGATTTGAAGCGCAGTTCGATTTAAAACTGGAATTAATTTTTGAACGAAATCAATGAACATTTTAAGATATTTGCGTTTTAATTAATTAAAATATAGTTCTATATAATTACTGATACATTTTCTCCGATAAATACGTTACTAAACATGAATATGCAATACTCCAAGCAACAATTGAGAAGATCCGGGAGTATTGACCGGCTCCCGAACCATTGACTGACAGTTGACAAATGTTCATTTAAGAAGTCTTGTAATTATATAATATTAAACATGCTTCTGTTGCTCTGGGAAAAAAAGTTTCTAGATAAAAAAACAAGAATTGTCAAGTGTGTTTGTATTATAATTATCGTGGTCAAAATCATGCAACTCTCACAGGCTCTGGAATACATCTAATATACGTTTCAACCACAAGCTATGTACACCGTCATTATTGATGTTTAAATTTAGCAGTCTAATGATGCCCTCCTTAATATGAACCAGTTGAAAGATAACCCTCCGCTCTACTGGAAATAAATTTGACTTTTCAATTTAATTTCGTTTCATATGTCACAGTCTTTATAAAAGAGTTTAAATGGGAATATAGTTGAAATTTTGATAACCAGCATAATCTAAAGAAAATCTTTTAATTAAGATAACTGTATGGATCTAAAAGATCCTTTTAAGGCTGTTTTAATTAACATCAAGGCTTTAAATGTGGCCTCATTAACAAACATTAAGTACTATCAATATTTACGTGTGTCGTTGCGGAAGACATTACGGAGTGATATCCGGCCCCCAGTCTATGCTAGTGTGCATCCTAGCCGAAGCGTTTCACATCAATTGATACTAGCATCTATTAATAGCCATTGTACATGCTGTATTTACTAGTGTCATGTTCTACGTCGAATTGTTGCAATTTAAATTGAGTTATTATGTTAGTTCATATTTATGCAACCTGAAACACTACATTAGACTTAATTAGTTCGGATTTGTTTATTAACTTAAGTGCCTTGTTTTTGTTAAGGTTCAATGTACGAAGTGTAATCGCTGTAGATGTCAAACAGACACGAACTGGGAGAGTATCTTGATATAGGATGTCGTAAACGCAAAGGTTATCTGTGAATGTTTACCAACACACGTGGCTAAAGTGTGAGACCCACCTCGGTGAAAGGTATGTACACATTGTTTATCAGTCTATTGTTAATAAGTTAATGTATATATTTATGTATACAAATGAAGAACATACACTTATCAGTACAATTATACATTTTATACACGAACATAGGTACATGTTTAAATCATATATAATGTAGAATTATATGTTGTCATAATATATTTAAGGTAATAATGTAGAGTTAAAATGCAATTGAAGTTGCGCCGCACCGCGCGATATTGGACCTTTGGATATAAATTTGCTTTTATTAATTTATTGGGTACTTAGTTTTTGAATTTAATGACATTTCAGGAAGTGGTACTTAAAATTTATGATGATATTACTTTTATTGCGTAAGATACATGTTTAAAAGTGAGATGATGTATTGCGCATTTTCGATTTAATGACACGTACATGGCGTTATTACGAAAGTACAATATTGAATTGATGTTCAACATTATGTTTTCCAACACGGAATCTTTATGAAACATAAATTAAGAAAAAATGATGATTATGAATATCATAATTTCATTTGTAATAATTGTGTCCTTAGGCCCATGCGATGCGATGGAAAGTCGCGCGATACGGATTAATTGTATAAATTTGTATTTTCAGAACACGTTAACATAAAAAATAAAAAGCAGAAAATGCCAAACTGAAAAAAAAACTGACGTTTTCCTCAAAACATTCCTTATTTGCTCGGCACAATAACTTCTCATTTCAATCCTAGTGGTTTAAGGTAAAAAGTGAGTTTTTATCCAACATTCAGCATGTACTTCAGACTATAAACTTGGCTACATCTAGTACATCTATTTGCAGAGGTAGAAGTGTCCCTTTATTGCACTTTACGTATTAAACCTGCATCCAACGGAAATCAAAACCATTTTCTCTTTCTTGGTTTCTGCACAAAGTATAGGTAAAATAGGCAGTTTGGTCATGATTATACGATGGATCGATGATTTATATTTCGCGTTACCAGATACTAGGTAGAAGGGGTTTTATTTTTCTTAAATTATGGCTTTGTGCTTTGTTTTAATATTATTGTGGTTAAACAGTTTGTGTATATTCCAGTTATGTAGTTTCTGGTTATCTCCCTTGACTATTTGTTTTAGGTAATTTATTGTTTTGGTGTTAAAACATTTTTTTATTCTATAGTAATAATATGCTTTACAATTTCTAAACCATACGTCTTATTCTACCTTCACTTTTGACAAAAATAATTGCAATGCAGGGAGTTGATGTAATAAAAGGTTAAAAACAATACCTTCCTATGTCTACTTACGACGCAGATGTGGTTCAAGTTTTAAAGGTTAGATTATACGATCGAATAGAAACAAACAGTTATGCACCTGTTAATTGTAACCACGGACCCCAAGGTCCGGGGATTAGCGGGGACTTTGACTTTCGGTTCAGCCAAGGCCTGGTAAAATTCCCGCCCTGCGGAGACGATCTGCTGGTAAAACTCCCGCCATATGCCCTCGCACTCAAGGGACCCTAGGAACGGCCCATTCCCCCGTATATTTTGCGCGAAGACAAACCACCGCATTCACCCGGCATTGCGGGGCCACGTGGATGGTAAAACACGGCCCGGTTCCCCGGCTTTCCCCGGTATACCCCCGGACCTGGGGGGGGGGGGGAAGGGGCGTGGTTACAATTGACTGGTGCATTAAAGTATTACTTATACTTTCGGTGCAATATTTGGTTGCCTCACTTATATGGGATTATGGCATATATATTGCGTTGTACATAGTTATCCTTAACACCGTCATAACAGTGTCATATGATCAAGTCTTGTATTTAGGACGTATTTCAAAAGAATAGAATATAACCATAGTAATTTAGACTTTTTATTTAATGTCGATCATGTCTACTTAATTTTATGGTTTTTATAAGGTTTATTTTCTTAAAATACATTAGAAAATACAGGGACAAGCCAAACAATTAATGAAGTCGACCCTGTTGATAGGCAACATATCTCCACGAATAAATGATGCGGACAGAAGTTCGCCGGGGGTTAAAGATGCATTCTTACTCCCAGATAAGATTGCTCTCAATTTATAATATTGTTTTAATGTTCAAAAAAGGATGAATTAATGTCGAAAACAATGGTTCTTATGAAGGATACCGAGTTTAATTTGAAAGAAATGAGCATAAAACACGCTATTTCTACCTTATGAGACTATAATAGACCACAGTATATCTTTTAACATTGGCTTATCATTTAATACTTTTGCGCGCTCTGCTATTCAATACACGATTACAAACTTATTATCAGTAATTAATATTTTTCCCTAAGGAAATAATTTAGTAAAAAGTTACAGGTTTATCAGTAAAAATTGATGTTTGTTATACATGTGTACCTGTGTATGTACTGATTTTGAATGAGAGTGTCACTTTAAGCCACTTTTAGAGTGCTGAACCTCACACTAAGAAGTCAAAACATAGTTCGTATGTATAAATAAAATATACATACACATGGTTTAATCTTATCTGACAAAAAACCTACCACAAATGGACAAACAGTAATTAGCTTAATTGTGACCACTGATAACAAAATCAAAGACGTTTTGTGTATTTTTCTTTTGTTTTCTACAGAATAAATACTACTAATTCAGCAATTGTGTTTGTCCTGTGTTTTTTCTTCCCGAAGTCGATGATGAAGCCCAAGTTAAGTGGTGCGGCCAAGTAGATGTTATGCATTATTCAGATAAGTTCTATTGAGGGCCCCCATGAGAGTATTAGCAACTGTTACTTCGTGTTTATAACCAGCTCAGAGACGATAAATGGTTCGATATACTTACATGGTTATTAGAAGTAGGTTAATTTGTCAGAGACATTGCGTTTTGTATTCTTAATAAGATGCGAGAACATGACTTTGTTGTAATGGTTATGTGCAGGGAGTCGAGAAAATTTAACCTAGTTTAATAATAACGTATGCATTAGCATGATTGATGATTTGCACGAATGAAGGCTGTATATGCTTGATAATTTAAGTATTTAAACCTTATGTGAGTACGTGGCTAAGTATTCTTTTCCTGATTTTATCTACTTAAGCTATGGTCAGTATTATCACTGTGTCACGTGTATTTTTATCAACGTATGTGCATTTTGCATCTAGGGAGGAAATATATTCGTTGTTATTTAGTTTCACATGTGACTGCGCGGTTAAATGTCTGTGTTGTAATTTTAAAACGATTCAGCTGATAAGAAAATAGTTAAATGTTAGTGTCACTGTTCGACAGTCGTGGAATCTCAATAACGGAGTAACTCGTGACTGGTAAGCTGTACTGTTGTTTTGTTAAAATGACACTCTTATTCAAAATCAATATATACACATGTATAACACTCATAAATCTTGAGTGATCAAATGTTACTTACTAAATAATGCATTTATGGAAAATATTAATTACTGATAGTAAGATTGTAACCGTGTTTTTTAATAGCTGAAAACGCAGATATATTCATTGATTGGTGAGTGCTAAAAGATTTACTGTGATCTACTATAGTCTCATAAGGTACAAATACCATGATTTCTGCACCTTTCTTTGAAATTAAACTCGGTATCCTTCATAAAAACTATAGTGTTCGAAATTTATTCATTCTTGTGTGGTATAACAAAACAATTGTATCAATTGTGGTTAATGTTATTTAGGAGTAAGAGTGCATATTTAATCATTACATGTACCCTCAGTTCTGATATTGTTGTAAAGTTTATGACATAGTGCAGACACTTTATAATGAGTTTAAGCACCAGATAATCGACAGCTTTCTTGTAGTTTGCGTCAGAACAGCGAATCATAATTGTGCTATAACATACGTGTTATATTGCATTTACAGTATAAAACAAATGCGCTATGGTTATCAGCGAGCCTGTATTTATAAATCTCATTTAATAAGAAATTCCTTTATGTTTCTGTGCCAACCGTTTGATCGTGCGGTTTAAGTGGCGCGTATAAAGCGATAACACGTCGTAAATATAATGATATTTTTCAATTCTGAAAGCATTAACATCTATAAGAAAAGGAAAACACTTCATCCATATTCCTTTCATTTTAACGAGGCTTTTGCTTTTTAGTGACTTGTGAATATTAATTGTGTGAATGTCTTCTTACCGCGGATGGCATTCATCAAAATAACAAAAAAAGACAACAACATAATATATATAAATTGCAATTAACACAGTGCTTAAGTTTGCAATGTGAAGATATATGATCGAAAGAGGATGTGAACTACGCTGTTATCATTTCTCACACAATACATTTGAGGGGAAGTTCCGGACGCAGGCATTCATTGTGTGGTTTTAATTGATGACATGTAACTACGAAGGGTAATCAAATTATTATGGGATTCTAATATTACAGCATGGTTTAAAAACGCGATGCAAGTAAAGTCGAGGCACACTTGTTTTAGGTAATTTTTTGGTGACGCCGGTCGCTGTATTCATAGTTTGTTTTTGCATTGTTAAAAGTACCTTGGAACTACTATAAATACTAACTCTTCTCATTTAAGGTAGGGTTAACATTCATATTTGGTTTATATATTGTTAATCCCTTTCGACTTTTTTTATCTTTTCTTAGATGTTTTAGGCCTAATGTCATGTACTACGCTGGATTATGTCGATTAATACAGTCGAAACCCTTTCCCAAGCGGGAATGATTACATAGGGTTAAAAAAGTCGGTCCTTTATTTCAAGGTCGAGCCAACGAGGAAGTCGAGCCAAACGATGTCGAGCCAGCGGGTTTCGACTGTATGTCTAAACAAAATAACCTGATATACCTGTCTATACCGAACTAAGCCGTTACCATCCAATAGACGAATTAACCACTATTTATCATGTCATATCAACGAATCAATTGATTTGTCCCCGGGTTTTCTTTATTTTGGCTGGGGTTTACAGTAAATTATTTATAACTGACAAATAAAACAATATCATGGAAAGTAACTGTAATAGTTAAATACTACTTTATATCTTCTGTCAAACTGTTTTTTGAATTTCTCAGACAAATGGATGTAATGATTGCAATACCATGTGTATTCCTGATTTAACAATTTTGTTTTCTAGTTTTGCTATTTCGTCTTTCTCATGGTCTCATATGCTATCAAAATGGAGTACTAAGCTTTCAAATTTATAAAAAATATCACACTCCTATTTCAGTTGATACTTCCGAAATTTATTAATTTGAAACACAATCTTGATTCTTATTTTTATAATGAACCAAACATCAATATGTATAGGTAAACTGTTTTTCTGATGACGGAAATGTCTTTATTATTTTCCTGAAATAACTGCAACATAATATCAAGAGTGGTATGTGAAGAAGAGTGGTATTAAATACAGATATTGATATAACACGTCATTAATAATAGCTTCATCATTATTTCTTAGGTAGTTTTCGACACAAATTATGGGCATTTCATAATTTATTTTTTTTCATTATTGTCATATTTACGCGTCCAAAAATACCTCATGGACAAATCATCCCACACATTTAAGTTTTGACGATTCATACTTCCCTCAAACTCATTAATTGTATATATATTGTATTAAAGCTTATTTAAACTGCTTGCAATCTCTTTAAGTTTACATAACTGGGTCATGTTAACATAAGCGGACGTCTCCATTTCAGGACAGTGTGAGCGGACATGTTTGGTGTAGCTGCAACAGATACAAGTAGATGATGGATTCTCTGGACGTCCACGCAATAAAGCAGCGATGTCGAGGGATAGCCTTGGCTGCCGTGCTCCTCCTGTCCGCCTTCTTCGGATTCACCGTGTTCTCACCATTGTTTTTAGCTGTGTTCGCCTTAAAACTACCATTTGCTCGGTTTGTCGTCGATTCAATCATCTGCACATGGTTTGCACTGGCTGTTGCGACATTTGAAACCGTTTACGGCATTAAAGTTACAATCCAGGGTGACGTCAGTAAACTGGATGCGCACGCATCTTCTATTATTGTTTTGAACCATAGAACGCGTCTCGATTGGTTATTTTTTGCATCCGTACAAGCGCGTTATGGTTCACTGCGGAGGTTTAAGATTTCTTTGAAAGATATGCTGCGCCATGCCCCAGGTGCAGGATGGGCGATGCAAGCAGCACAATTTCTCTTTATGGCAAGAAACTGGGAGAGAGATAAAAATAGAATAGAAGACTTTATGAAAAGCTTCGAAGATGTTCAGACCTATCCACAGTTGTTGTTTTTCCCCGAAGGAACCGACTTACAACCCCAAAGCCTTCAGAGGAGTCAGCAGTATGCAAAGAAAAACGATCTTCCCGAATACCACTATGTGTTGCACCCGCGAACAACAGGATTTTCATCTCTTGTCCAATCTATGCAAGCTCACAACGACTTAAAGCAAGTCATTGATGCCACAATTGCCTACCCTAGAAACATATGCCAGGACGAATCCCATCTACTTGCGGGTGATCTTCCCCGCGAAATTGTGTTCAAAATAAACTGTTACAATGTAGACCAAATTGACACTAGCTCAGAAGCAGGGATATCAAAATGGTTAGAACAGCGATGGCGAGAGAAGGAAGACTTTTTAAGGGGGTTCTATCAAAACAAAGGTACATCTGACTGTCAATCAAACGGCTTCACCGCCTGCCAAAATCTTGAAGTAGAGAGAGTTACTTTTGTTCTGGGACTTGTGTGTTTGTCAGGATGGATTACCTGTATCATTGTTATATCATGGGCCATTGTTGTTAATGTGTATTGTTTTTGGATGTTTATTTTTGTTACGGTTATTAATACTGCCATAAGCACCTTTATTGGTTTTGATAAACTTTACTCAAGAATTTTGTCATAAATTCCAATTCCAAAAAATGATATGCAATATATGTAGTGGACAAAGCAACCATATATTTGGTTGACTTGTTGAATGTTGTCTCTTTCTAGTGTTAACATCGAATGTGCTATTAAAATCCACCAATATTACATAAATCCTAATCTTGCCTACATTACTGGTTTCATACATTGAATTGTTCTACAAAATCATATATTTAACGATATACGCAAACCCATACATACATGAAAGTCTCGGTAGTGTTGTCCATGTCCATAGATTCACAGTCGAAACCCGTTGGCTCGAACTCGCTTGGCTCGAATTCCTCGTTGGCTCGAATTGGATTAAAAGGACCGATATCTTTAAACTGATGGTATGCATTCCTGCTTGGCTCGAAATTTTCGAGACTTCAGTTTATATCGCCGTTCCCTGGGAGTTCGAGCCAACGGGGTTCGACTGTATCGCATATAAGGTAGGTCATCTAAAGGCCGATAATCTATGTGGCGGATCCGTGGTCTAGAGGTAAAACTCTTGACTGTCAATCCAGGGGTCGCAGGTTCGATCCCCCGTCGCATCACTAAAAAAAACTAATCGTCTTCCGGGAGGGACGTTAAATGGGGGTCCCGTGTGACAGTGCTATACAATGGTGCACGTTAAAGAACCAGGGTAGCTCTAACCAGGGTTACATTCTGTCTGTGCACATTGCTCCAAAAACCTAAAATGACTAACAATCTTAACGGAGCACTCTCCGAATGGGCAAGGCCCGAGTGCGAGTATAAATAAGCTTACACACCCACACCCGATAATCTATTTAAGGCACACACTATAGGTTGATGCAAAAATTAGTGTTGGGAATCGGTTTCAATTTTACAATCGATAATCGGTTCCACTCAAGTAACCGATTATCGATAGTACAATCGTTTTTTTTAAAATACTAGATAAAACCTAAAGTGAAGTTTTATTCATGCACATTATTAAACTCTTAATCATTATATGCATATACGTTATGTCAATGATTGAATTAATTAAGTGTTATATAAAAAATAGTTCATTTCTACTTGCTCATTGTGGCTTCATCTGCCATTTTCGATTATAATCGATCATTGGAACATCACTAGCAAAAATACTGTTATTTTTTATTAAATTTAATGCAATATCATGTAATCCCACTTGACTATAAGCGATAGTGAGGTTCTTTTTAAACTTGGGAATTTATGGCCAAGTAGCTATTAATTAAAAATAAAACCTTTATAAATGCTAATATCTTTCACCAATTACCTGTACAAACATAGTTTGCTTTTTTTGTGTTGATCCTATTAACATTAACCTTTGTTGTCTGCCTTAAAATGGTATCTGCCATTTCAATTAAAAGTTTAGTGTTTTACTCTCCCGCAAAAATAGGCGCTCTTGAGGACGATGCAAGAATCAAAACCACCCAGTACAATATGCAATTACTGTAATGTTACCATTTTCCCAAATGATATTCAAATAAATGTGTAGATATTGTTGATGCAGTGGATATCGTTGTTGATATACAGTGCTTTATTATGTTACACCTTTGATATCTATATTCCTACTACAACATGTAAATGTTGAACTCATAAAAGAAACATTTGCACAGCGTCAGTATACCTTTTATAAAACTTTATTTGAAATATTTTATGTTATACCAGTAATTCATTTTTTGTGATCACTTACACATTAAGTGCATTTTGAAATCTGAAATATATATGCAATTAATGCATAAGGATAACATAGATACTGGTACGGACAGTATTGTATGTTACGGGGTTAGTAGGTGACCCGATATGGGATATACGGGGCAAGGTAAACCAAATCGGATGAGAGCGAAACTCGAGCCCGGATATGGTTTCCTGCACCCCGTATAACCCATATAGGGTCACCTATTAGTCCCTTAACGTATAAATCACGGCGACAACCTGTTTACATGTCTAAATGTCTCATTTATTCATCGGAATCGGAAAATAGACGCCATTTTGGTACTATATAAATTTCGTGAACCAATATGGAAACATATGGGGTCACCGCGTGACCAGTCCTGTACCCATGGCGTTGCGTCAGTTATGTTTGAGGCGTGATCTAGAAACTGTCACTTTTATTTAGTTACAATTTTAATGTTTAATTGTTAAACTGTTTATGTGATATTGTTTATCCAAGAAATGTTGACATGAGTCTACCATTCTGCCCATATCACACTTGTTGGAGATTTGTGTCTTCAAGATTTATCTTGTGTAAATATATGTAAAATTATACCCTTTGAAGTTATGCAATATTTTACTGTATGTTAAGAATTTGAATTTTATGTTAACTGTTCTGCGTGTAACCTGTTATTTGCTTGTAAATGTCTAGTTGACTAGTCGTTAGTTTTCAAACAAAGAGTCAGTTGACCAATTAGAATAGTGAACTTCGTATAGAATTATTGACTTGATGCAAAGCCGACCTGAATGTTCATAACCATACAACTAATGAATATTTTACTGCACATTTAAACACATGCAATATTTTGTATATTTTCTTGAAACCAGTCTTGCATGAGATACCATTTTGATGTTTGTATGATTTTAACATAATAATGTCTAGAACACGTGTATTAATCAGAATTATACACGCGATAGTGGGCGTATTATAGCTTGGAAAGACGTGTGTATCATTATTAACAGAACAGATAATGACACATTACTTTGATGTCTGTGGGCAATTCAGGGCATATGTTGTATTGTTTTGCTGTTTATTGCAAGGTAAAGCTCATTAAATCTGTAAATTTATACCATTCAATTTTAATATAAAACTGAAAAGGATCTTCAAATTTAAAACTCATACAACGCCAAAATATCGGCCATACCATCTACAGTCCTGCGCACGGGGTACAGAAGGTAGAAAATTCAGCTCTATAATTATATGCTAATGAAATATTGCTCACCCTGAGCCATTTTCGTACCACTAAGAGCAAGGGTGTCTAGTGCTTTCATAATTCGTTAAATAATAAAGTGTACAAACCATATCTGTAACCGCTCTGACTATGCATAATGTAATTGTGTTTTACAAACTTGAACGATTTTGATTTTTTAGTTACATAAAGGTGATAAAAGTAACATAAAGATGATAACGATTTTTTTTTTTCAATCTACATCGAAATGTACTGCCAAGAAGTCTATAGGTTTAAAGTTTTATTTCAACAAAAAATACTTTCATTAATGTTCAGACTTCTTTTTGTTTGATATTATATTTTAAGATAAATCTTATGCCTCAAGTTTGTGATATTTGTTTGTTTGTTATTTGCATACAATATATGTATTGAAGGAATAAGAAAGACTTGTTTATTTATCTCCAGGTTGTTGCACATAATTGCCGTTATATTCGACTGATTCAAAAACATTCGGTAGATTAAATGACACTCACTGAATAGGAACAGGTTCTTAATGTTCGTGTCCCCTTTTATCTGGGTCTCTATCTCTGACACAACTACCACAGTTGTAATGAAACGCTTCGTACGTGTATTCTAAGGCCTAAAATTACATTTGGCTCGGGTTACCCGACCCTACCTACGAAATAGGCGCCGACCCTACCGTTTTTATAGTCACTTGGTAAAAAAATGAAAAACTATAAAAATATATTTTTATTTTTTCAAGTGTTATCTCATGTAGTTTAAAACATTGAACGCTTTATACAAAATATTAGTTTAACACCATTCTCCAATGATACAAATAACGTTCTTATATAAAGACTAATAAAAAAATCTTTCTACCCTACCTATTTTCAAAAAGGATGTAACCCTAACCAAACAGTTGTGCAGTTTTAAGAGAGTAATGACCCTTACTAATATCTAAATAATGATTGAACATTGGTATTTTATCAATTCATAGTTGTAATATAACTGAATTAATACTATTCGATGCATGCACATTTGGATATAAATAAGTGAAAGACTTAAGGTAATAATGCCCTCAGAGTTACAGTCAAGACTCGCTATGTCGAAGGCGTCGGGACCTCGAGAAATACTTCGAGATAACGAGAAGTCGATAAAACCGACATACAGAGCATGTCTTACTTAGCCCAACATACTCGGAAAAACATCGATATAATCACCACTTCGAGATAACAGAGTTCGACATAACGAGTTACGAATGTTTGTCGAAAATGCACACTGATCAGTGCAAAGGCCAAATAGTGTTTCTTTGGACAAGAAGGAACGTTAATTATAAAATTTAATCGTAACAACTCTATTGTTCTAATAAAATATCACATTATTCAAAATATATCATTTGCTTAGCATTTTCACCGATTCTCAATTTAACGGGAACAAAATGGTTATTTTTTGTAAAAATTTGTTAAGAGGAAACAGGTAGTTTAAATATCGTGTTCAATCATGATCACAAAGAATAAGTTTCGGTCATCCAATATATATTCCTATATTTTTCAACCTTTATAATGATAAAAAAAACATATGTGTACAAGGAAGTTTTCACTATCTTTATTTCAAAGATCTGATCGTGCGTGCATTCGATAAAACAAGATTTTCGAAAAACTTATCTGCTGTTCAGTTTCATAAATATTTCAACCGTGAACAAATCTTCCTCTATCTTCACACATAATTTAACGCTGGTTGTGGCCTTTGCAGATAGCAGACTGCAGAGATGCAAACAATCTTGACGTTACATCTTGTGCCCACCAAGAAATATAGGTCTAGCTTGTAAACGTTTTGAAACAAAGATGGCTGGCAATACGGAGGAAGCGTCGAGTGTACACTTCGTTTGAAAAAGGAATAAGACCTGGGGTGGTATTCAATATGCAAATTAAGTCAATCTTATGGTCATACATGATTGACTTCATTCACTATATTGGTCAGTTATAAATAACAAGCAATCCGATTAGCTACATCGTTTTCAGATACAGTTATAGCCCTAGCGTCGAACGTGTTCCATTCTCAGTTTTCAACGTCAAAAATAGAGGCACATCACCGAATGCGTGCACTATTCATGAAACAAAACACATGAATAATTTTTACTCTACGTCATTTACAGCATGTTCTGAATGTGGGTTTGAAATGACCAAGTACGTAGTTTAAATTCTCGAAGTTATATTATGTTTAAAGGACACAAAGTCATTAACTGTGATAACAATGTAGACTACTGCTGCTGACTATCAAGTAGTTATTGCGCCTTTTTCTGTTCGAAACAATCCAATTATGCCCCAAACAAAACGTGTTTTTTACCATACGCACGTAGTTCTAAGCAAATTGAAAACATGAGCTGGCATTGATCAGAGAACAGTTTCAATTAGTGTAATAGATTGTTGCATGTCTTGGATAATAACTGAGTCATCAACGATCCAGGATCATTGGTTATTCCTACAGTGACTGGTTTCGGGTTTCTTGGCATAGTTTCTGTACAATAAAGAAATATGAAAGTTCGTTGTCTCAAAGGTACTACGGTTATGTGAAACATGCACCGTAAACACACTTAGTGTCCAGGATCATGCCTCGACCAATGAGATCGCCGGACCGATTCACATTTAATTATTTAGAGAGTTCTGACAATCGAAAATCAATTTAGCAGATAATTAAATATCTTCAAGTTTCCATTAAAGGGACTAGACACCAGATGATTTACTTGCAAGAAAAAGAAAATTTGTCAAATAAGCTACATACAACAACGCATTGAATCTTACTGACTGATGTATTGCATCGCCTACGACACATGTACCATTCGCAGTTTTTGCGTATTTTTTCCAATACAAAATTTACTGAGTTGGTCTACCACGTAAAGTTTGAAAAAATAAGTTTCAAAATAGCGTTGGTATAATTATGAATCTCTTTACTTATCACGTGACTTTCACATGCAACATATACACACTATAAACTGGGAAACCATTATGCGCTTTTTTAAACTAAGCTAGGACAGCGACAAAATATTAAATATTTAATCATGTTACATGATGTATTATCGGCCCCATACTAGCTCGTATTGACAATTTTATGCTTGCCTTGTGGAAATAATGTATTTCCCGATTTTGGACAATCTGGTGTCTAGCCCCTTTAAGTAACGAAAACAACCGCCAAATTCCCATATATTTATTTATTTGGTTTTATTTAGTGAGTTATTTTGAAGCTCGCGCATGCGCATGGTCCAATATAGAGGCATTCGCCTGGTATTTCTTGCTTAACACTGAGAAAGTTGTAATTGATCTTTGGTCTTCTAAACGACAAGTCAGTGCCGGGCTGTGCCCGGCTTGCCTACTGATTCGTTAAGAAAAACGATTTACAAACACAAGTTTTACTAAAAATCAACTAAGCCTCCTTCGTAGTAGATGATTAGTTCAAGAGTTGTCTTGATATCTTACAACTATTTTCTTGTCAATCAAGATTTACTAGGCGTATGCGTTAAGATTAACTGATGTGTTCATTCTTTTGCAATACACATGTATATATTGTAAACTACAGGGAAAAGTCAACGTTGTAACTAAACCCTGTTTGCATATACTTAAATCGCCGTACATGTGTGTTGTGTTTAAATCCTAACAAAACATTTAATCGTTTGGCTCGAATTCCTTGTTGGCTCGACCTGGATGTTAAGGACCCATTTTTTTATACTGATGGTAATCATTCCCGCTTGGCTCGAAGTTTCCGAGGCTCGAGGTATTTATGTCGGCCCTAGAAGTTCGAGCTAACGGGGTTCGGCTGTACCATGTTTCTGTTATGGTGACCATGTTATAATACTTGGTAATTCTACCTTGTGGTGATTTTGATCCGTTACATACATGAAAAGAATATATTTTTGAGGAATGAAACATAGTGAATATGATTTATTCTAGCCATTCAACGCTTCCTGGTATCAAGTAAATCTTTGAAAGAGGAACAGGAAACTGCATCACTCAGTGAATTATTTGCCTGTATTTATTTCATATTTAAGGGAAGCAACACTGCCGGTTTAATTGTACAGGTCTTTGAAAGAGTTGTACACCTTGTCTCGTTTCTTCCCACTGAAGTTTGTGGGTCACACGAAGAACCAATCTTAGTGTTTAATATAGTTTTAGATGAAATGTAAGTAACAGAACAGAACAGAACAGAACAAACCAATATAGAAAAGAACAAACCAATGCAGAACAGAACAAACCAATACAGAACATAACAAAACAAACCAATACAGAACATCTAACGGAACAAAACAAAACAGAACTGAACAGAACAGAACAAACCAATATAGAACAGAAGAGAACAGAACAAACCAATACATAACAGAACAGAACACATCAATACAGAACTGAACAGAACAGAACAAATCAATACAGAATAGAACAGAACAAACCAATACAGAAATGAACAAACCAATACAGAACTGAACAGAACAAACCAATACAGAAATGAACAGAACAGAGCAAACCAATACAGAACTGAACAGAACAAACCAATACAGAACAGACCAAACCAATACAGAACAGAAAAGAAAAAACAACAAAACAATACAGAACTGAACAGAACGGACCAGACCAATACAGAACGGAACAGACCAAACCAATACAGAACAGAACAAACCAATACAGAACAGAACAGAACACAACAAAAGTTATTAAAATCTCCACATTTCAACCCATGCAATTATATGAAATATGTCATGTGTACATGGAAATTGCGAATGGGCATTCATGTTGTATGAACAGAGTATGTATTGACTTACACTATACATAGTTTCTCGTCATAATAAACATACTATATTAACACCCATTAACACTTGTTATACATTTCATGGCAAGGTTCAGAGGTATAATGCAATAAAATTAAATGGAATAATGAGAATGAATTGACATAATTATCCTTACGGGAAATAGCATGTACATTTAAAGGAATGATATGAAACATATACAAGTGTTGTCAAATGTTATTTAACACGTTATTTCTAAAGATGTACATGTATGCTTTAAGCGTTACATTTCAGAGGAATTAAATCTCAAGAGGAGCTGAAATGGATAGATCTAATCTCTATTAACTTTTTTTTTTAAATTAAATTTAACGTAAAAGCGTTTTATTCTCTGCATGTATTTTTCCTTTACTAATGAACCATTGATATTAATATAAAAACAAAATGAAAGTTTCTCATACTGTTGTACGATCCAAACATTATATAATACCTCAAAATGAACGGACGTTATTCAGAGCCAACTACATACCAAGTACGCGTTTTGTTATGGTTAAAGATTGTTCGTATGTACTTGAAATAAATAGAGCCAGTGTGTAAGTACATACTAATCAAGTTTTTAAGTGTTCGACATTTTACTGTGAAAACTAACCACTAACTTGGCCAGCCTACATTAAGATCTACAGCTTCACCTGATTAAAATAAATTGCGGTTTACTGCTGATTTATTAAAAACATGTATAGACAAAACGTGAGAAATACTGCATTGGACAAAATATTTTGTTAAGCACTAAGTATGTTTTGTTTGGGCTTTGTATTGACGATTCACCGCTTAAAAGACCCACTGTCTGCTTTAAATTGGTCAGTGTATTTTTATATTTATGAATAAGGAAATATATTGCTTTTGCATGATTATGCAACGACAAAAATATAACTTTCATACAAACATAAACAATTTAATGTCAAGTACTTTAGCTGCTATTTTGACAAATTCAACTGCATAGAAAGAGAAAAGTCGGGACCGAAAAAATATTTCGAAATAGCGATAATTTCGGATAAACGGTGTTCGGAATAGCGGTCTTTAACTGTACAATTATAGCTTTGTTTTTATAGGTTACATAAAACCTCATGAAAGTATTTGTCTATCGGGGTGCAGTGGTTGTTCTCGAGATCGAGAATACACAGAATCGAAATATGCTGCTGACGCAATGTTTAATTTCTAGTTTCTATTTTTGTTTTTTATAATGTTATTCATGTAATGCATTTAATATTCTTAGTTAAAACCTAGATATGCTGTCAGAAACTTTTCATAATTGATAAAATAAAAATAAACACAGCTAATCGGCCTTTAAAATACGATAACCACCAAGGGGTGTGTGTACCCTTTCCCGGTGTAAAGGCACAGTAAACAAAGTAAGCCTCTACCGTACATGGCGATTGGCAGGTGCTCGCCCCGATAACTTAGTGGTAGAGCGTTCGATTCGGGCGAAAGGCCGCGTCAAACCGAAATACGTTGAAATATGATACTAGTAGCAAAGCCCCAGCACAGCTGGCAAGTGTAACACCAGCAGTGCACCGGCAAAGCTGACAAAAGTAACACCTGCAATGCCCCAACACAGCTGTCAAGTGCAACACCTGCAATGCCCCAACACAGCTGACAAGTGTAACACTCGAAATGCACCAGCACAGCTGACAAGTGTAACACTCTCAATGCCCAAGCACAGCTGACAAGTGTAACACTCTCAATGCCCCAGCACAGCTAACAAGTGTAACACCCTAGATGTCTCAGCACAGCTTACAAGTGTTACACTCGAAATGCCCCAGCACAGCTAACAAGTAAAACACTCGCAATGCCCCAGCACAGCTGACAAGTGTAACACTCTCAATACCCATCACAGATGACAAGTGTAACACTGTCAAAGCCCCAGCACAGCTAACAAGTGTAAAACTCTCAAGCCCCAGCACATCTAACAAGTGTAAAACTCTCAATGCCCCGGCACAGCTGACAAGCGTAACACTCTCAATGCCCCAGCACAGCTGACAAGTGTAACAATCGCAATGCCCCAGCAAAGCTGACAAGTGTAACACTCTCAATGCCCCAGCATAACTGACAAGTGTAACACTCGCAATGCCCCAGCACAGCTGACAAGTGTAACATTCGCAATGCCCCAGCACAGCTGACAAGTGTAACACTATCAATGCCCCAGCACAGCCGACAAGTGTTACACTCGCAATGCCCCAGCACAGGTGACAAGTGTAACACTCGAAATGCCCCAGCACAGCTGACAAATGTAACACCCGTTCTGCCCCAGCACACCTGACAATTGTAATACTCTCAAGACCCCAGCACAGGTGACAAGTGTTACACTCGCAATGCACCAGCACAGCTGACAAGTGTTACACTCTCAATTCCCAAGCTAAGGTGACAAGTGTAACACTCTCAATGCCCCAGCACAGATAACAAGTGTAAAACTCTCAATTCCCCAGCACAGCTGACAAGTGTAACACTCAAAATGCCCCAGCACAACTGGCAAGTGTAACACTCTCAATGTCCCTGCACAGCTGACAAGTGTTAAGTTTCAATGCCCCAGCACAGCTGACAAGTGTAACACACGCAATGCATCAGCACAGCTGACAAGTGTAACACCTGCAATGCCCCAGATCAGCTGAAAGTGTAACACTCTCAATGCATCAGCACAGCTGACAAGTGTAAAACTCGCAATGCCCCAGCACAGCTGAAAGTGTAACAATCTTAATGCCTCAGCACAGCTGACAAGTGTAACACTCCCAATGCACCAGCACAGCTGAAAAGTGTTCCACCCGCTCTGCCCCAGCACAGCTGACAAGTGTAACACTCGCACTGCCACAGCACAGCTGACAAATGAAACACTCTCAAGACCCCAGCAAAGGTGGCAAGTGTAACACTCGCAATGCCCCAGCACTGCTGACAAGTCTAACACTCTCAATGCCCCAGCACAGCTGACAAGTGTAACACTCTCAATGCCCCAGCACAGCTGACAAGTGTAAAACTCGCAATGCCCCAGCACAGCTGAAAGTGTAACACTTGCAATGCTCCAGCACAGCTGAGAAATGTAACACCCGCCCTGCCCCAGCACAGCTGACAAATATAACACCCGCAATGCCCCAGCACAGCTGACAAGTATGACACTCTCAATGTCCCAGCACAGCTGACAAGTGTAACACTCGAAATGCCCCAGCACAGCTGACAAGTGTAAAAGCCGCAATGCCCCGGCACAGCCGACAATAGTAACAGCTGCAATGCCCCAGAAAAGCTGGCAAGTGTAATACTTGCAGTGTCCCGGCATAGCTGACAAATGTAACTATCCGCAATACCCCAAGTCACATGACAAGTGTAATACTAGCAATGCCCAAACACAGCTGACCGGTGTAACATTCGCAATGCCCCAGCACAGATAACAGGTATAACACTCGCAATGCCCCAGCACAGCTGACAAGTGTAACACTCTCAATGCCCAAGCACAGCTGACAAGGGTAACACTCTCAATGCCCCAGCACAGCTGACAAGTGTAACACCCTAGATGCCTCAGCACAGTTTGCAAGTGTTACATTCGAAATGCCCCAGCACAGCTGATTAGTGTAACACTCCCAATGCCCCAGCACAGCTGACAAGTGTAACACTCTCAATGCCAAAGCAAATATGACAAGTGTAACACCCTAAATGCCCCAGCACAGCTAACAAGTGTAAATCTCTCAATGCCCCATCACAGCTAACAATTGTAAAACTCTCAATGTCACAGCACAGCTGACAAGTGTAACACTGTCAATGCTCCAGCACAGCTGACAAGTGTAGAACCGTAATGCCCCAGCACAGCTGGCAAGTGTAACAATCTGAATGCCCCAGCACAGCTGACAAGTGTAACATTCGCAATACCCCACCATAGCTGACAAGTGTAACACTCGCAATGCCCCAGCACAGCTGACTAGTGTAACACTCTCAATGCCCTAGCACAGCTGACAAGTGTAACAATCGCAATGCCCCAGCACAGGTGAAAAATGTAACATTCGCAATGCCCCAGCACAGCTGACAATTGTAACACTCGAAATGCCCCAGCACAGCTGACAAGTGTAAAACTCGCAATGCCCCAGCACAGCTGACAAGTGTAACAATCTCAATGCCCCAGCACAACTGACAAGGGTAACACTCTCAATGCCCCAGCACAGCTGAGAAATGTAACACCCGCAATGCCCCAACACAGCTGACAAGTGTAACACCCACAATGCCCCAGCACAGCTGACAAATGTAACACTCGCAATGCCCCAGCACAGCTGACAAGTGTAACACCCGCAATGCCCCAGCACAGCTGACAAGTTCAACACCCGCAATGCCCCAACACAGCTGACAAGTGTAACACCCGCAATGCCCCAACACAGCTGACAAGTGTAACATTTTCCATGCCCCAGTACAGCTGACAAGTGTAACATTCTCAATGCCCCAGTACAGCTGACAAGTGTAACATTCTCAATGCCCCAGCACAGCTGACAAGTATAACACTGGCAATGCCCCAGCACAGCTGACAAGTATAACACTGGCAATGCCCCAGCACAGCTGACAAGTGTTACTATGTGTAACACACGCAATTACACCAATACCATTTTTAATACATACTCTATTTTCAAGAATCAGAAATACGAACAGGGATATAATCCAGATATTTGCAGCTATTAAATTTCATTTGTGTCGGGCATAATCAATGTGGTTTAACTTTCAGCACACACTTTATTAAAACGTAATGGCTTTTTGTGAAGGTTTCAAACAACATCAACAACAACAACATCAACAAAAAAGAATACTACAGTTGAACCCCGTTGGCTCGAACTCGCTTGGGTCGAATTCCTCACTGGCTCGAACTGGATGTAAATGACCGATTTTTTTTATACTGAATGTAAGCACTCCCGCCTGGCTCCAGTGGGGTCCGACTGTAAATAAATGTTATTTTAACCTTGATTTTAGTTAAAAAATACTAAACGTTAATATCATATAACCGGTTATCCTATAACCTTAAATATATACTTTTCATTATATTCTATTTAGTATTTATTTGGTGAATTCATGTTTAAACATGTTTTCTTTTTAATTTATTTAACACAATTGTGTTTTTATATTTCAGATTTTGAGGCAAGCAATTGAGAACAAGAATAAACCAGATGACACTGATGTAGGCCAGTCTTTCAATGTTGCGGTAAACCAACTCCTCGTCTTGTCTGTCTGACAACCAGATCAACTTGTCAACATTAGTGCAGTTTTTTTAAACCGTTGTCATAAAACGAAGCTGATAATGTGCTCAATTCGGTGCGGAATATGGCCGTCTGTGACTGCTCTTGTTCATCTTATTTCGTTTTATTTCAAATAAACATTGACATGTTCCTACAATAGGAAGACCTTAAGATTGTGGAATTTGCATTCTTCCCTACATTTCTCTGTATTGGAAGACAAAAACCAGAGAGATCCTTAATTTAAATTGTGTTTGGCGCTTATAAATTTACAGTAAAACATACAACGGACCTCAACAGTTTTTCGAACATTACACCCAATCCGGGGGGGGGGGGGGGGGGGTAAGCCTAAAACAGAAAACACAAAATCGAAAGCAACCAATATCGCTGATATGTTTTATACTTTAAATGACTACGCGTTTACAGGACAAGATGGAAAGGCATTTCTCATTCTTCTTGTATAGTTTAGAGCCTAAAACGATATTCTTTTTTAACAACCGATTGCGTATTTTCATGAACTTTAAAATACATGATAATTATGTATCTAAAATATAATTAAATAAATCTATATATGTTAATTATTTTTAAAGTATACTGGTGGAATCTCGAATTGAACACGATCCGCCTGATCTCTTAATATTTCTAACCAGATACTTAAACCACTCGCCTGCGAAGAGTATTTTATTTTAACCTGCGTTTCGTTGGAAGAAGAGTTGTCTCCCCTGCCTCATGCATATCAACATAAAATATATTTTGTCAGTCAATTTTCGCCAGGTTTGTATAAAGCGTAAAAGAATAAAATACCGTGGTTCACGACGATGGATTTGACAAGAATCACCACGATTTTCTCAACCATGGTCAATCATATCAATTGCGTTGAAAGTAATATCAAGACTTTAATGCTGTTTATTCAAATTCATGGTTTGACTGATACACACATTGTCGGTTTCAACTCAATATTATCAATAATATGAATACTTGATATAATACATTTCTGTTTTTTTAAAAGCATAGATTCGTGGAATTTAAAATAGCCATTTGAGTAAGTTTATAAAAAATGAAATATTTTTGGTTTTCATTCAAGGAGGACATTATTCAAACCCTGTTTACTAACGACGAGGTTATCTTAAACTTTGGCGAACTTTTAAAAGACGTATACAAATATGTATCTTTTCCATCTCAAAACCAAAACAGATATTGAGTTCACTTAGCAAATATTTACACGTTTCTCTGATTTATCAGTCTTCGTTATTTATTATTCCACTTATAAATGAACATACGTTAAGGCTGAGATAGAAGTTACTCGTTGAAAAGTAAAGCACATAAACCTGAACCTCTATCAATCCATTCAATGTTTCATTTACGAAAACACTCGGGTTTCATATAAGGAATAAGTGGGGCAGGTCACAGAAATTACTTAAAACTAAAAGCTTTTAAATCCATTTTCCTGTCGAAGAAGTCGTTGTCCTTTTCCGATAGATGAAACGTTAAATATATAATAAAATAATGTGACTTTTGTGTTGCTCGCAGTAATTACTTAAGTAATATTTATAATATCTACGTTATCATCAAATATTTTGTCCTTTTTTAAAAGATGAAAGGTTGAAAAAAAAATAATGTGACAGTTGTGTAACTCACAGAAGTTCATTAAATCATACTTATAACATCTATTTTAGCATCAAAGATGTTGTCCCTTTTCAAAAGATGAAAGGATGAAACAAAATAATGTAATGTGATATTTATAACAGAAGATTGCAGAATGATGTAACACTAATGTAATGAAGCTACAAGGGCATGGCTTCTGGGCTTGTGTCGGTAGTTTCAATTATTTAAGAAATGAATTGCGTGATTGATGTAATTTTCGGAGTATGAACGCAGTTGTGCTGGTTCACGTGTTTGCAGTTCGAAACTCCACACATACCTTAACCAGCCCAACTGCGTTCATATTCCCGATAATGGCATCAATCACGCAATTCATTACTTATATTTACACCATTATTTCTTTCCAGAAATGTTCATAAAATACGTATACGTGATGACAATTTATACTTACTTAAAGCAATTCGTAATTATTTTATACTAACACAGTTAAGGTAAGTATGTAGTTCAAATTTTAATATGTTTCTATAAAAGAACGCTCTTTTTGAGTCCATTAATCGACTTTTCAAATTCTGAACAGAGGCGTCTCTTATTCTTTGCCTTTTAAGTGTAATAGACTTGAGTAATCTGCACCTACTTCTTGTGCTATACACACATAATAAAATCCCAATTTACATAATATAGGTAAAACATGTACAGCCCAGATTGATTTGTTTGGAATTTTACTATCAGATCGATTGACCATATGTTTTCAGGAGTCTGCACTAAGCATTATATTCCTGTACGTTTTATTATCTAACAACCTTCTCTCAAAAAGCGATTTAACACTACAAAAATAAAAATACACATTAACGAGTTTGTACAAAGGTTGTAAGGATAGCTGTTATTTGACCTTCATAATTATTATGAATTTGGGTTTCATTTGTATCTGTCAAAGCATAGTTAAATAATCGACATTTTATCAAATGTACGTGCTTTCTTTCATTGTCTTTGTATTGTTAAGAGAACATACACACGAAACAATTGTCTTGCATACATTTGCGGACGCTTTTTTTTTTAAATCGTTTGAGGTATCTTTCAAATGGCTCATATGAGGAAAAAACTGTCATGATTTCACCATAAAATTCACCGTCAATTTTGCTTTAAAAAATTGTTTTAATGTTTTGACTAGCGTGTGGGTTTCTTATTGATTTTGAATTTAGTTTCTGAAATGACTTCGCTAAGCATTGGTCCTTGTCTTGTATTTTGTCTGCAATATCATGCCCCGTGCACATAACATATATAATTCTATGCCTACTCTACTGACCAACCTTGTCACCCAAATCATTCTAAAAAGAATTGCAAAAGACAATTCGCTTTCCATTTAACATGAAAGTCACACAATCTAGTGTTAGGGCTGTCAACGAAAACCCACTCAAAATACAACGTATCGCATCACCGTAACTTATAAGAAACGCAAAGGATAAGTGTTAAGCCTTATATCTTCGAATCCAGCTCGCACTTTACTTAAGGGCTTGTCACACCTACATGTTTTGGCTCGTCGGGTCTATACAGGAGCACGAATTGGGGATACATTACTAGTACGGCAGCGCATGTTATCACATCGTAAAAAATGTAGTACATCGTCAGAATATCGGCGGAAAAAATAGCATCGGCCGGAGACGGTATACATTTTGTAACAGCTTAAACATTTCTGCCGCTACGCTACTGGAGCGAGCAAAGGGACTTCACTGGGTATACTTGGGTATGGCTTCGTTAATGGCGATAGAGCACCGGTTGCGCCCCATAGTTGATCGACGGCTCTCTGGTGGCTTCGATGTGTACCGTACTAGTACAGATGTAATACCTTCGTCATGTCGATGTACTAACGATGTTCTACCGTTCTTACCGCACATCGGTTGTACAACGGCAACGCAACGGTACCTCTGCCTTATAGCTCCGGTCAGCGGTGGCACATCGGTAGTACACCGGCAACGCAACGGTATCACTCCGGTCAGCGGTGGCACATGGGTAGAACAACGGCAACGCAACAGCATCACACCACTATAGGTCCGGTCAGCGGTGGCACATCGGTAGAACATCGGCAACGCAACGGTATTACTGTGCTATAGCTCTGGTCAGCGGTGGCACATCGGTAGTACAACGACGGCGCAACGGTATCACTCCGTTATAGCTCCGGTCAGCGGTGGCACAACGGTAGAACATCGGCAACGCAAATGTATCACTGCCTTAGAGCTACGGTCAGCGGTGGCACATCGGTAGTACAACGCAAACGCAAAGGTATCGCTGCCGTATATCTCAGGTCAGCGGTAGCACATCAGTAGTACAACGGCTACGCAACGGTATATCTGCGCCATAGCTCCGGTCAGCGGTGGCACATAGGTAGAACAACGGCAACGCAACGGTATCATTGTGTTTTAGCTCAGGTCAGCGGTGGCACATCGGTAGAACATCGGCAACGCAACGGTATCTCTGCGCTATAGCTCCGGTCAGCGGTGGCACATCGGTAGTACAACGGCAACGCAACGTTATCACTGTGCTTTAGCTCCGGTAAGCGGTGGCACATCGGTAGTACAACGGCGGCGCAACGGTATTAGTCCGCTATAGCTCCGGTCTTCGGTGGCACATCGGTAGAACATCGGCAACGCAAAGGTATCACTGCCTTAGAGCTACGGTCAGCGGTGGCACATCGGTTGTACAACGGAAACGCAAATGTGTCACTGCCGTATATCTCCTGTCAGCGGTAGCACATCGGTAGTACAACGGCGGCGCAACGGTATATCTGCGCCATAGCTCTGATCAGCGGTGACACATCAGTAGAACAACGGCAACGCAACGGTTTCACTGCGCTATAGCTCCGGTCAACGGTGGCAGATCGGTAGTACAACGGCAACACAACGGTATCACTGCGCTATAGCTCCGGTCAACGGTGGCACATCGGTAGAACAACGGCAACGCAACGGTTTCACTGCGCTATAGCTCAGGTCAACGGTGGCACATCGGTATAACATCGGCAACGCAACGGTTTCACTGCGCTATAGCTCAGGTCAACGGTGGCTCATCGGTAGAACATCGGCAACGCAACGTTATCACTGCGCTATAGCTCCGGTCTTCGGTGGCACATCGGTAGTACAACGGCAACGCAACGGTATCACTGCCTTATAGCTCCGGTCTTCGGTGGCACATCGGTAGTACAACGGCAACGCAACGTTATCACTGCCTTATAGCTCCGGTCTTCGGTGGCACATCGGTAGTACAATGGCAACGCAACGTCATCACTGCGCAATACAGTATTGCTACAGCCGGTAATGATCTTTTCGACAGAGCTCAGCCGATTATCTTGCCGTTGTTAATTCCGTGCTCCGGTTCATTCCCGGCGAAATACATCGGCAGTGTATGACAGGCCCCTTAGGCGAGCGTCTTTCACACTGACTCTTGTCGTTGAGGACTAGGAGATATTTAAAGTTTTATTCATTTACAGTAGGTTAAAACTCTTAAACCGGATAAACCTCCGTGACAGTGAATTTGTCAGTCGTGGTTAATGTGTACCCGAATATATTACCCTACTTCCACAAAACATTACAATATTATCTGGCAGATGTACTTTAAAGCTGCACTCTCACAGATTACCATTTTTACAACTTTTTAAAAAAAAAATTGTCTTGGAAAAAGCATTTTTTGCGTAAATATCTGCAAACCAATGTTATTATATTGATGCCAAAAATTCAGATCGTAGTTTTTTCATATTTCCGTTCGAAAATTAATGTTTTATGGCTTAAACCGTTACGTCAATTTTTGAAATTAAATTTAAAAATCTGCGAACTTTTTTTTTTGTCAGCAGTCTTGTATAACTGGTTTCTATGGATTTTTACGCAGAAATTGGCTCGTTCCAAGACAATATATAAAAAAGTTGCCAAAACTTTCAATCTGTGAGAGTGCAGCTTTAATAAAGAAACTAATTGTACCCATCAGTACTTTTTGTAATTTTGCCAAGACTACTTGTTCGTTCCGAACGGAATGTAGCTCAATGTCTTCACAATTATGTAAACTGCAGAATTTAGCCATCAAAAAAGAAATAGTATTCAATACTTTGTCATTGATGCAGTTTATGAACATCTCGATCGTAGCGAGAGCGACTTACATATTGTGACCGGCGTTATATTTTATTGAGGTAAACATTTAAACTTCAGCGCGTTGAAGGCAAAACTATATCATTATTAACGTGATTATCAGCATTTACAGGTATGCGTTTTGAATTTTTTGAGCTTATAATAATAAAAATAATAATAATAATAATAATAATAATAATAATAATAATAATAATAATAATAATAATAATAATAATTTGAAATGAGAATCATGTTTTCAAATTTACATTATTATTAGAACTGTTAAGATTGATCACATTTCACTATTCATACACTGATAAACGGCATTCATGTGTTATTTTAGAATCTATAACACTTATTTTGGTGTGAAAGTGCATCTTGTCAACTGAGGCTTTGATAAAGCGAAGCTATGCACAAGACGTCTTCGGTTAAAACACTTCTTTTCTGTGCATGAAGGACCCGTGTACGTTAAATACATAGAATACGTAACGAGTCGCCATATAAATAATAGTAATTGCACCCACAACACGGTTTACTAAAATTAGATACGAGCGCTTCAGCGCGAGTATATGATATCACTCAGGGGTGTAGTAGGTGTAGTAACTGTTTTGTATAGACGTTGATGTACAGACGAAAAACAAAGACGATGCTCTCCAATATGGTACAACACACAATTGTACCATGGTTGAATTTTTTGGTAAGCTTTTACTTTTATATCGGAACGGTAAAAGGTAGGCATCGATTAAATTTTCAATATCCAGCGTGCAGAAGGATAACAACGCTTTTCACATAAACCGCACGCTAGTTATTGACCGTTGTCCTTGGCAACAAGGTGCAAAACGGTTACGTCACTCAGATGGCTGTCAACAAAACAAAATGTATAATTGAATCAAAATTTGCTTAAAGGGACACTTTCATTATAGGCGTGCGTGTGGATATGTAAGTATAATGTGTTTTCGTATTGAGTGAAAATGTCCAGGCAACTAAACTTTCTTAAAATGTCGAGTGACAAGCATGACCTTCGTTTGCAAGCTTAGTGGAAGGCCTTACAAATGGCCACATTATTCACTGACACTGTTATATTATATAACAAAACATAAGATATGACCCCAGTTAAGCCCAGTGCACAAGGTTTATGAGGTACAGAGATCGAAACTTGAAACATGTAAATGTATTTAAACTGAGTTTGGTATTCCCACGAATAAATAACTTCAATCAGCCATTTTTCATTTAATCTTCATCAGCTGACTAGTAAATTCGTTAACATTATTTTCACTTCTACTTTAATTGTAAAATGCGACTGCCGGGGCCGCCGATGGTCGCCGCAAAACTCAATGGATCGCCATGGCCCGTAAATATATGCAATGTGATTTTGGAGAAACATTTAACTTAACCCGTTCAGCACCGTAGTTACAAAAAAGTGATTGTCACATAGAATAGTATAGACTATATACTTCCATTGCCATTTATGGCGCCGATCATATGATCATATATAAAACAAGGACAATAATCAACAAGAATAACACGAAAAGGTACAAGCGAGTCAACAACGTTGTGGCATAATGTTTAAACACTTGCATGGCCAACACGAGGTTTGAGCACCAAATCTCCCTTAAGAAAACGCGTCACTATACAAAGACTCTGAACTGCGGTTTTGTTTTACTAAAGATCGTTACTTTTATTATAATATAATGACAGCTACAAGAACAAGCCCAGTAGCCAAATATTTACCATTACGTTGTTTAGAGACTCTAGGTTAAGGAAGGCACACACATACCAAAAAAAATCCAATGCTTATGACATTTGTTGCGAATACACAATATCAAGTCTATACATATCCGCAGTCAGCAACCTGAGCAAAACAGCGTATAACTAGTGCAATTCAGACTAATTCATAAAGAGGATAACGAATCGAAACGTGACGTCCATACTTATATATAGGAACTGACACGAGTTGTCATTTAATACAATATTTTATTAAACGAGTTCATGAAATTTGTTAGTAAGCGAGCCTCTGGCGAGCTTACTAACAACTTTCATGGACGAGTTTAATAAAATTCTTGTATTAAATGACAGCGAGTGTCAGATCTTTTTTATCACATGCTTAAAACGGTGTTTTTATAAGCAGTTTAGTTCCACTTTCTGAACCGATTGTTTGACAGCCAAAGTACTCAGACTAGAATGTCAACGATACGCCATATAAATAGTTCCAAATTAAATTGACAAAATTAGATAGCAGTTATCAAGTTTTAATTCTGATAAAGCGCTAAACAAGTCACAAATATAAAAATGTGTAGTAAAATATCCAACAACATGAATAACGAACGATTTTAACCCCAAAAAACCCAATAAGTACACAATTTGTTGACGTCACACTCAGAGTACATGCATTTACGGATTTTACGCGGTTTATGTGACCTACATCGGTCTGTCAAGTTTTACTGTGTGCACGGATTGAAAAGTTATTCGCTGTCGCTTTCTACGATGATTTTGCAGCGTTTTCTTAGTGTACATGGAGTATCACAATATGCAGATGATTACGGCGAAGCTTTACTCTGTACTGCATGGACGTTGATGTTGAAAAAGTTCCACCAAGAATGTTTCCATAGAACATGATGTTCTAGCCGCCATGGGATGTGTAAGGAGATGTATGTGCTGCGCAATTCGTATTTGTGTTTTCGGTAACCGACTGCTGATTAAACTGGCAAGCAAATGTGATTGATTGCATATTGCTTGTGTTGGTGAAGACGTAAATGTTTGAAATGTTCTTGTGGTGTTTGTCACTATTTAAATGTGGCTGTACAGTATTTGTTGACTGACTGGATATTTCTGTGACTAATGATCTGCATTATCTGGTTGGCGGAACATCGTTATCAGAAAGTTTTTTAACAAGATGCTTTCTGACACTATGATTCGTTAGCCTTTTGTCTCCCGGAAGTCCTTAAGCTTCATTATTGAGATAAGTTTTGTTGGCGTTTAAACCATTTTGTTTACAAACAATGCGGAGGGATATCTAGGTCGCGTGTGATTAGTCTAGCCAATAGAAATGTCTGATAGGTTATCTTACACATGTGTAAGATAAAAATATTCGTAATGGGTATATTACACGGAAAACAATGGTAAGCATGTGATAGATGATTGTTTTGGATCTTACATTCGCTTAACTTGAGCATTTTGACGTCATAAGCGCGGATGGTCTCATGTTGAGATTAGACCCAAGACTCAAGGCTGAATATTTGAATTTAATTGAATTTACGTCTAGCGACAATTGATGCATGTATTACATCTCAAACATATCACTATACAGTGGAAAGAGGTTGTTAAATAATGTCAGGTAAGTGATTTGTTTAAAAGTTTAGACAGTTGTGCCCATAATCGCAAAAGTTTTTAGTCTGAGATTTTTATCTTATCGTTACACTGCCATTCGAATAGAATAAATAAACATAACACTGCCATTCGAATAGAATAAATAAACACAATCAGTGAAACCTCACATGTTAAACAAATATTAACACATCTTTCGCCGATCATAATTAAAATATTCGCTTTTATGAGTCTGATACTGTTAACAAACGGATTAATGCTCAGAAAAGTAAAAATGATTGAGTATTTTTTTCTTCAAAATCTGTATAAATGCTAGTGAATGCACTAAAAGCAATAAATAAACTTAGCAGTTTCCACCATATATCTTCTACTTGTCTAAGACAGAAAGATACAAAGCTACTGATTTGAGTCTCGGATCTAATCTGTCGTTACCATTGGGCCAAACCTGCATATCCTCAACAGTCTCTTCCTCTGAGGTACATATGATTTTGGTGCAAGAAAGAGATCAGTTCTAGTATCGACAATTGTTATATTGACAAACAATAGGTTGGCTAAATTTTACATTTTACTGACCGTTCCAAGGCGGTACCTAACAATCCTTGATAAACATACCTATATATCAAGGATTGTTAGGTACCGCCTTGGAACGGTCAGTAAAATGTAAAATGTATATACTATGTATGCACTGTGCTGCTTGTGATTTTTTTGTTTTTGTGTTCTTTGTCATTGACATTTACTCAGTGCCATTAAACCGGGATTATGTTTTAATTTTTTGCTGCTGAGTTTGTTTCTGTAGTTTTTCACGTAAGTATTAAGAATAACACACGGGTATGCTTACATTGCAGGTACCATTGACGCCATGAGGTTCCTTACTTTGACACTGTTGCTTAGTTTAAGCATAAGTAGTAAGTACAGTTTAAGAATTTATTTATAAAACTTTATCTATGGTACAGTGTGCAATCACCACACTAGTAATGATATACAAATTAAAATATTCATGCAAGGGCACGTACACTGAACGCCTTTGAAAACGCACCACTTACATTTTGATAAATTTATTCAAAAACAGTCAATCCAATGTATTCAAAATTTCTAGGTACAACAAACAATATGTTATAAATATTGTATGCAAATTTCATTGCCAAAGGTGTGGTGTTAGCTGAAAAACAACTGTAAACGTAAGACACGGTCGAACACCGCAAATCACAGTTTGCTAGAATGGAGTGTATGACCCGTATACAGACAAGACATCTACGCCTCATGGACAGTGTAAGAGGTGCTATGCAGTGTTGTGGGATGATGGCCCACTCATGCACAAGAGTATTGCGTAATTTTGCAACATTGCGTAGAGGAGGATTTCGTGCATAAACCCTCCTACCAAACTCATCCAAGAGATGAGCCATGTCTGGAGACAACGACGGCCAGTCCAATACAGTTACATTGTTTTGAACAAAAAACTTAGTGGTCCTTCGGGCTGTATGGGCGGGAGCATTATCATTTTGAAACATGTTACGTCCATGTGGAAATTGACGTCGCACAAACGGCAAAAGCACTGGTTGAAAAACATTATTTATGTATGTTTTCACCAAGTGGTGCGTTTTAAAGGCGTACAGTGTATTTGTTAAACATATGAAACGCGATCACGTTTCATTTACATTGTTAATTATTCCCTCTCAACTCTCGAATGACCTAATTATCGATAGCTATTGCATTAAATACAGTTTGCATCTTATAAACATAGACGATATTTTATTCTGTGCACACTATTAGTTAAGCTATCGTATTGATAAACTTAAGGTATATTTAGACGGGGGCGCTACATTGTTAATTTGAATGAAACTAATTCATATATACCATATAGTTGAACACATGTTTAAGATTTAAAATTCTTGAAGTATTTCCATTTTATTCTAGTTTTATTTTTAAATCATATGAATAACACTTTGTTTATTTAATATTTGTAATTGGAGCGTATATTCGTTAACGTTTATACATGATAACACACAATATATAATGACTATAATCCAATCAAGTATCATCAATCGCATTAAAATGGATATTTTCCACCATTCTTTAGACTTGTTACTAGTTTGATGTTTATAATGGTCTTAGGATCGTCCTGATTCTGGATACAGGTTGTACAGATTTATTGTTTGTGACCTGTCACAATATCAACAACATGCTTTACATATTATAGTTTAGATTCGACTACATTCTTAGCTGTACGTTCAAAAATATCTCATTTTATGAATTACGAATTATCCAATTCTTATCCTTCACATTACATTCAAAGCAGCACAGGGCAGTCCTGATTCCGACTTTCAGAAGGTTATCGATGACTATTGGGAGTGGCGACTTTTGGAGGCCCCAGAATTCGCATCCGGAATTGACGTGCACACGTACGATGACCGCGTGGAGCAGTTTGGATTGGACGATCTGGATAGGAGATTTGTAAGTAGGCAAATGTGTGTGTTTAGAACAAGATCAGCGCTTTGATGGTCTTGCATGCAGTATTAGTCTGTATTCTTTTCCTCTTACAAGTAACAGTATTACAGCGAACAAGTTTATTGAGAACATTTTGTTGTTAAGACCGTATGTTAACAATGCTTAAATAGTTTCACTAAGCTTGCACGTTTGTAAATGTTTTGTGGAAACGACACAAACAATAAATCTGTTAAGTTTTTCAATGTTGATTGTTTGGGTGGATGTTATCAGTGCAACTGAAACCACTCCATTCTAGAATGAAGCGAACGCTTTTTTGAACCGACTGTCCACGGTGACCCGAAATCAACTCTCGAGTGAACGGCAGGTCAGCTACGACATTCTGAATGACAGCCTAGAAGTATTCATTGCAGGATATGAATGGAAAAAGTAACGTTTATTTACAAACAACTGGTTTTATGAGTCTAACAATTTGAAAACTAAAACAAAACTTCTTAATGGCAGCAATATTATTCACGATACAAGTTGTTGATTTATATAATTACTAATGTAGGCCCTTTTTACATGCATTTCAAAATACTAAATGACATACGTATTAACGTATGGCTGGAAATCAGTGCTAACATTAGAGCACGAGTTTCTTTGCAGGTATATCTACGTATTTGTCTCTGAATTGTTTCGCATATATGGTAGTTCTTCTACGTATTAAATATTTTAAAGGGGTTCTATATATTCTGCAAGACAGATATCGTCCTCATAGGCCTGTTATAGAAGCACCAAAGGGAAACAATGCTGCTGTCGAGCCTAGGCAGAACACACTGACGGAAATACAATTTCCCAGATAGCTAATAGTAGCGACCGTCCATCATATCCTGACTGAATGTTTGAAATTAAAGACGCATTCTGTTACTTTCTCACATCCACTACACAAAAGGGCAAGCGTTTCAATTGTGCGTAGCACAATCGAATTTGTTTTTACAAAAATTGTAATCTGAGCAAAAAATTCTTGAAAGACATACATCTTATTGAATACATTACTTTAGCCCACAAAGATTGTACGATCCTTCTTAGGACAAGAAAGCCTTATTTAGGTTATTCAGAGCCCTGTTACTTTTCCCTATTCCTATTGCTAAATATTGCTCTCAGGTAAGCGCTATGCTTCCTAAAGTGGCATTCTTTTTAAAAAAAATGTTCAGTGTTCCAACAGTTGATTAAAGGAATACTACTGGCAGCATTTAGATCATTGATAGCAAGACTTTACACGTCTGTATCTCGGCAGGGGAAAATACTTTGAAGGGTTGACGTGAACAAATTTCCGATGAAGTACACATTATACGAAGACCTGTGACCTGTGTCTTATATCAGTAACTTGAAAGTAGATTATAATCATGTAATACAAATTGCAGTTATGGTCCGATTAACCCAGTGAACTTTTTGGAAGGCATGTGGACAGACATAAGTGATTTCCTGCCGCCTAAATTCTCAACATACGAGGACTTTGTCAACTTCTATACCAGGGTCCACGGATGGGGCAATCAGGTAAGGCATTTACATAATTGCTCTACAAATATTGTATTGAATAGGGAACAAAAAGGATAATAAACATTAAAGTGCCTCGCTCATGTTTTATGACATGATAAATTAGTTTTCCCAGTAATGCTTCTGAAAACAATTATGTTATCATAATTTTACTCTTTGATATCGAAATTACAGAAAAAAGTTATAGAATAAAAAAGTATTTTTGTTTAAGTGGGGTTTTTACAATCGGACTTTATCAAAGATGTTGGATATGTTGAACTGTTAAGGATACATTGATAACATCACGTGATAATGTCATTCAACCAATCTCGCAACACCACAGCCGTAATTAATTTCCAATCGCGTTATAAACGCTTATGAAAATTGTGGTCTTCAGAGACGATATTTGAGCAAATATCAACAATTGCTGATGGGTTCCAGCTTTTGGTATTTTTGTTTTAACACTCATTATGATTTGTCTCACTTTATTTCATACTTAAAAAAGTGCATTTTACAAACAAGGATCTAAACATCGACACTACGCAATAGGTAGTTTTCGTCCCGATATATTTCTTTTGAAAGTTTTGTCTAGATTGAAGATAACCACATGAGTAGTTATATACACGTCATCATTGCATTTAACAAAACTGTTTGATTGTTTATAAATATTAATGTGCTAGTTTCGAATTGCAATATTAAATGTCATATGTTCAAACAACATTCATCTAGATGTAATTTATCAATATAATTGAGTTGAAACAGATATGTTTTGTATGAACAAAAAGAACAATAGTGTGTTTTGAAATAAACTGCATTCATACAAGTGATTAAAATCAAGCATATCATAGGTTTAAAGATCGGTTTATCGCCTTTACATGTTAGTAAAGATCTGGAAAATACACGATTGGTTGTTGTAAAAAAGGAATGTATAGATGAGGATAAATAGGCGTTTAGCTTGCTAACGAATTCCTAAATATTTGTATTGAAATGAACTTTATCATTTGAAACTTTTCATGAAAGAAAACATGTTTAAATCAAAAGCAATTATCGTTTCAGACTGTGAACTACATAAGAAGAATGAGAATGGCCATATCAGATGGAACAACAAACCACTGGGTGTCTATGGTACTGAAATATTTTATAGTATGGTATTAGTTGGGTCATCCTTAAATAACGTCTGTTTGCCGATCCATTTGTCCGTAGGTACGTAGGTCGGGAACTATTTTATTACTGAGCGGAACTATTTTTTACGGTAAAACTTGTTGTAAGAGTTATATACCTTAAACACTTACAGGACGCGTCTATTGGCCAAATCGATAATCTCATTGGCTCTTCCAACGAAAACTGTCTGATATATGCTCCTTTCAACGAAGCCCTTGACAACATTACAATGCCAGAGGATAATAAGTAAGTATCAAATATGTTTTACCATCAACTACACAAGAAACATGAGTAAGCGTAAATAGTCCAGTATTTGTATTTATATTTAACTGTGACATTAAAACTAAAAGCAATGAACTCCTAAGTAACATTTAATTCATATATACAATCTATAAAGAACACATCCAAAACGGTATACATTATCGTTTAATTCATATCAAAATAAGTAGATATCCAAATTGTGCAGACCTTTAGGTTGATGGTTAACGTATTTTACAGGACAAAGCTCAGAACCGCAGCTGATACAGCTTTTACAGTGTTTCGTGATAACTTCACTGCACTCAAGACGTTCATTGAGACGGTAACTATTATTGTTACTTTTATTCGTAATAATTACACCCTAACCATCAGTCCACAAACACATTGGAATATATTTATAATAAGCCTTTAAGATTCATTAATTACATAATGATATTACAATAGATTCATTCACATGTCAAAAAATGTAATTTGACGCTAAAAATTAAGCAAAAATATAATTTAAATACAATTTAAAATTTTCCACCGTCATTGTCGGCTGTCCAGTCGTTGAATGACCACGCGGTAAAGAAGCCCGAAAACCACATGCGCAAATAGCGACACCTACAATTCAATTGGAAATATACACGGGGAATTAGTTTTTTCTAATTGATCACTGCGTTCAGACACAGAAATTTTCATTCACTTTCTCTACGATTTATACGAATGATACAAGTCAATAAATGTGCTTTAAGTTCCCCTTAAAATGTTCACATATGTTGAAGTGGCAAACTTATAGCTCATTTATTTGCTATTTCAAGTGTTTGGCAAGTGTTTTGATCAGTGCAAAAAGACTATACCTGAGTCTGAAGATACAATGTCAATAGCATAACGGGAACTTCACTGGTGGCTTAGAAGATTACTACGATACTTGCACACAATTGGATGATTCAGTTTTCATCCGTAATAAATCCAAACATTACATTAACTTTTATAAAGACACATGAGTTACCATTCTATCAACGAGAGACTAATTGCCAATTATCTCTGAAACACAACAAAGAAGGATACTTTTCAGAAACAGTATTCCATTTTGAATGGGAAACAACATTTGAAGCTGATTGTGAGAAGCATGGGAAAAAGTCCTTAAGTTACCAGTCTATCACCTTTTAAAAAAACATAAAAAACATAAAAAAACAAAACAAAACAAAACTAATGGATATATTAATGAAACAACCAGATATCATTAGTTGTGCATATAGAACATTTTTAAATGACACAATATGGCCAGTCAAACTTTATGTCTGTTAAGGAAAATGTCTAGTAAGATACTTCTATATTTGTCCTTTAAGTGTCTGCCACAGGTAGTGGTTTGTGATAAACGCATGAGGCATATGCTTAAAAAATGCACATTCGGGGCATATCCTGTATGTCATTGAATACATATGTGGATGTACTTTACAGGAGTACAAAAATGCTTCACGAAAGCAATACGGCGTAAGCTCGTTTCCCCGTGGGAAGGACTATTACCGAGCTTGCCTACGGTGGCACTTGTCGACGGACATAACTCCAGAAGAAGTACACGCCCTTGGAGTTCAAGAAGTGGAAAGGATACATGGACAGATGAAACAGGTTAGTTTGAATTCAGCAGCAGCATTGCATTATTGTTTATCCAAGGTTGGTTGTCGGTCTAAGAATAATGGGTTGTTTCATTCAATTACAAGCTATAACTTATTTAAAAATTAATGTCGTTTAATTGGTCTCTTTGATAAGCAATTCGTATAAGATATAAATGATTGACAGTAAGCGCCTGATTGAATTCCTTCAATATGTCAAATCATTAAGAAAGAGAATGTTCTGCGTTTTTGTTTGCCTAATCTTTGCACTCGGTAGTTTGTTTATACCACAACTGTTTGATAAAAGAACAGACATGCTAAAGCAATGGCTCATAACTATCATTTTTTATCTTATCAAACTCAAACTCAAATAATTTACTAACGCTATTTATTCCCCCGACTTGTACATATGTTTGCAATCAACCACATGAAGCATTACGCAGCTATCACAACTTCTGTAAAAACGACAATAGCTTTATCAAAGCTGAACTTGTCATAAATAAATGTCAAATAATGAAGTAAGTATTTACAACACGGTCTCACAGACATATTTAAAAGTGTTCTTAAGTCATTGATTGATTATACCTGGAGTATAATGGCATTATAAGACTATAAGAACAAACAGTGCCTTGCGTACCTTTAATGTCTAACATTGTTCTTGTCATAAAAACATTAATGTCATCTTTACAACTACATAGTCCTTTACTTTCAAACCAGTCCAGTTACTTAAAATGAAGACATATATTTTCGTTTTTAAATTAAACGCAACTTTAGCATTGTTATTGAATGTTCAAGCGATCTTGAAAACAACCAAAGCTTCGCTTAAAGAGGCGTCTGTTTAAGTTGTTCAAGAACTCGACAAATATGCAGTTGTCAGATGCATGACCCATGACACGATTGTGGATTTTTGTTTGCCAATGGCTACAGTAGTGCAACTTACCATGTTAAAGGGAGTAGGCACCACACGATACAACTGCAAAAAAAGAAGTAAATTGTCAAAAACTTAGATAAGATTGATATAGTTGAGTAAAACGCATTGAACCTTAATAACTGATGTATCACATCGATTACAAAACATATATATTTCGAACTTTTTGCGTATTTTTCATATTTTAAATTATGTCTACCACGTAAATCCCAGTTAGTTTAAAAATATCTTCGGTATATGTATCTGTACTAATCGCGTGATTTCCACATGCTAAATATACACACGATAAACTGGAAAACTATCATGAGCAATTTTTTAAACGGGTCAACTCAGCTGAGGCAGCGTCCAAATATTATTGAAATCATGTATTTAATGATGTATTGTTGGCATAATACTAGCTCGTATTGATAATACTGTATTTGCCGACTTCGGAACCATTTGCTGTCTGGTCCCTTTAATATTATGCACAGTTTTTCTTTTGTTATGCCATGGTAAACGTATTAGCACGCCACTACAGCAGACGACGCAAAGGCATTGAAAATGTCACTACTTATATTGTAGTACGAGCGAAAATATTGATTAATCATGTTAATGTGCTTAAGATTAATCATTAATCATTACTCAAACAATGGAAATAACAAACAATCATCTTTGTATTTAAGGTCATGACTAAACTGAAGTTCACGGGAACTGTGAAGGAATTTTTCAACATGCTCAAAAACAACAGTACATTTATTATACAATCAAAGGTAAGCAATCTAAAACAATATTGCAAAGAAGTACTAGTATGGCATTTACTTGTAGCTGTGTGCATAATTTTTTTGTGCTTCAAATCTAAACTATTTCTCTTTTTTCAGGAGGAAACCATCAACAGATATGAAGAGATCATTAACGTTCGTATCAAACCTCGCCTGCAAAAGTTATTCAAAGATATTCCTAACTATCCTGTCATGTGAGTTAACATAATAAAGTCACTCGATTGTAAAAAAGCTATCAGCTTATATGAATCACTTCCGAGTCCGTTTCTTGCTGAGAAATCAGGGCTTGTGTCATTTTTGGGAAGCCAGGAGACCATGTCCCTGTTGAGACTCGAAACCCGTACTAGTAAACCAATCCCATCATCTTTTTTTTAAATATTGCTATTGGAACTGCTTTCTAATCTGGTAGGCTGTATTCTACTCTACTGGAATTTGCCGAATCGGATCTCATGAGGCGCTTTACGAGTGAAATAAAAACCTGAGATCAAAAGCGCAGTATTATTAACCTTTTATTATATTCATTTCTTGTTTAAATCACTTAAAAGACGCATGGTTTTATAATAAATGTCATTTTAATGATGCACGTTTTGGCTTCGACATCAGTTGTGATGACAAGAGGTAAAGAGTGTAAAAAACGGCCGTATTGGACTGGAATGTTGCTGTATATATTGCGTGTGTTTTTATGATGCGTTTATATTAAACATAAACATTACAAGATTCGGATCTTCATTTTCCGTTCGCATTACCAAATAATACAAAAATCATTTGTTTCATTCGGTTTCATCTGTACAAATGTCGTGAACTCAATCGAACGATAAGCAAAACAAAACAATCAAAACAAAACTCATTTTTGAAAGGAAAATGTTAATATTTAAATTATTTTTGCAAGCGAAAGTGTAGAAACAGGTTCACTATAAAACTCAAAAATTGTTGTCGTATGTCTTGAACGTGCATATCACTGCCGTCGTGGAAAAATACAGATTGAAAGTATCCGGAGGGCCTCAGTTGCTTGACACCCGATATATATAGTTGACCCCGATAAACAAGGCTTGATTGGTCTCCCCGAAATGGAAATTCTAAACTGCAAGAGTATTGGATATCATAATGTAACACTGTTAGTCCGAATCAAGTCTTGCGTTTACAGCAACATTCTCTCATTTTGTTGCCCAATAATACCGATAAACGAAAGGGAGAAGACAAATTAAACCGTTGTTTAATAGTACAAGAACATAGTTTCATGCGTGAAAAGAGAACATGCCGAGTGAGTTAAATATATCAAATGCGAACAGTAAAGGTTGTATTTTGCAATCAAACTTTTAAGTGCAATTTAGAACTGTGTCTTTGGATTTCTTCTTCACTGTATTAGGCAGCAGCGATTTGGAGCACATGGCGAGCACACTGAAAGACAAATTCACGCAGAGTTAATTGTCCAATGAAATAATCCAAGCACTCTAACATTCTCCTTAATCTACACTAGCCCTACTTCCTCATTTGCTATACTTGACTTCATCCTCTTTATCAATGTCTGCTGTTTTTTTTTCTTTGCTCTTAATTCTTTAATGTGACTCCAGTTTTCCCAGCGCTCTTTCAACCATTAATCATCATTTCTCGCTCCCCACCAGCTTCTCTCCTCCAATCTATCTACCGCGTTCTTCCTCCAGCCACCTCTTCCCCTAAGCAGCTTGCTCACACGCACGCACGCACGCACGCACGCACACACACACAGACACACTTTGCTTAATCATCAACATTTCAGAAATCGAAATTGATTTGAAGATTGTAATTTGTCCAAACAAAAATGAAAACACCAAATTTATGCTACCATTTACCACTGAAAGAAGTTTAACAAGTAGGTCTTGGTGAAAAAAAAGACTGACTAAATATACGCTAAGAAATTTGTATATGGCGCATACGTCAGATTCGATTTAAGATAAATTAACAAACAGAAAGAAATAGAAATATCCACGATTATTATCGACCCATACCAAATGTAAACACCATTATCGGCTAGAGCCTGGAGATTGAAAATGACCGGACAATTCTGCTCAATGTGTCTTTAATGAAGTTTTTCGCAAAGCTTTATTGCTGAACAGCCTACTTGAGGGTCAGATTAATAACCATCATTATGATTGTCATGGTCAAAAATGCAACTAATACATAATGGCACTGTCGTTGAATCTTTTTTTATTCAGATGGCAAACAGGAAATAAAATGTCTGGATATATATCAATCTTGTCACACTAATTGACACATTTATAAAAAAGCATTAAACAATCCCAAAAGGAAGTTTTAACTAACGTAATTTCATTGCTATGAATTAAATTAGTTGAAGCTAAACGAAGGCGAAACAAAATCTCAGCATACACAACATAGTCTGGTTTATAACTAAACAATTCCACCGGGCTATACATATTAGCTATCAACTGTCATGGTGTTGATCGACACTCTATACATATCAATGATAATCAAATACTTGTAGCATGTTGTCTTTTTTATAATTATCATTTCTGCGGCTATCTTTATCAAACAAAAAATCACAAACGAACGATGAAATGACTTATTCCCTCATGTACTTCGTTCCATAAATCACGCTATGACACCAAATATTGCTGACGCTGAATTAATGTTTGGCTATTGCGGAACACCAAACTACTGGTTGATATAAGGCATACTAAAACACTGACATGCATGCTATAAAAACGTTTAGTTTACAAGCATGACCTTCTTAGTCATTGTATTTTTCAACATCGCAGGTGTCATCCCTTTTAAGTGATCATATCGTATGTGATCACCTGTTATATAAATGAGAAGGTATGATCTCTTCAAAGCCCAAACGAACAAAAGTCTGATATTCAGAACTTAATATCATTTCAGAGTAAAGGAGATGCCCTATGACGGTCCAGTGGGAACGTATTTGTCTGGCTCACCAGACGGGTCCCTTCCAGGTGTATTTTACGCCAACGTCATGAAACCAACAAACAAGTAAACGTCGAAATACGTTTAATTCAAACATGAGAGAACAAATGCGTGTTTTATGGAAAAGTTCTCGTTAGCTTGCAATCTTTGTGTGCCCAATGTTTGTAAGAACTATAAACCAATAAAATACAACCACCACCTCACAAATGTTAAATGGATTTTTCAAATAGAATGTATCAGATTGTAATCGTGACAAACTATACTAAAGGAAAAAGACAAACTGCATAAATCGAGTCGGAGTTAATACTTAGGCGTGCAATGTTTACATTTTGTTAACTACAGGCCAATTGTATTATAATACAAAATGAAACCTCTTTTTAGCCTGTGCACATTTTAAGAACTATGTCATCTTTAGGAATTACTATTTTCTCGCGTTGTTTAAGTGTTGCACCCATTTTTGCATTGTAGATCACACTATTACCTTTGTTTATAGTTTTTAAAAGGAGAACTGTTAAGTTAAGCAAAATATAATATTAATTTACATTTTATCAAATAATTGTTACTCTCTCCATGTATCATGTAGTCCGACGTACATCATGGTAGCCCTCGCATTGCACGAAGCATTACCTGGTCACCATATGCAGGTAGGTGTTCATTTCTAATCCTGTCCGAGCTCGAACATAATACTAGCGACATGTGTGCCAAATGGAATAATATTGGTACACCCACTATCAGCCGATTCTTTGCCACAGATTCATAGATTTAGTCAATCTGAACATTTAAAGCCAATATCTACGTGCCGTCAGACGAACTATCTTACCTTATTTTGATATGGAAGTTAAAAATGTGTTTAACCTAGCTTACATGAAATATTCGAAAATAATAAGTATGAATGGAATTTCAATAACGGAAACGGACATTTCTTTCCTGGAACAGCGTACATTTGTTGAAGTACTATTAGCAACAACAGGCACCTGCCGTACCTGTTTTCCTTCGATATAATTTATAATGACAGCTTACAGAATCACGCTCGAGTCCATTTCCAGTGTAGAAACGAGTACTGGTGTCTATTTTTAGAGGCCGTGAGAGCATCTGGTGGGTATCGAACCCACAACCCTTTGTGTTGGGCGAAGACCTATACCACCTTACTATTTATGACATTTCTATACGGTAATTGCATGCGCAATAGGACATAGGAGTATAGTTCTTTTCCGCAATTCCTACATTTTGTTCACATTTTATGGGTACAGTTACATTTCCTGTATATCCAACATTTTCTATGTAACTGTACCAATTATAATCTTTCTTCATTTCCAGGATATCTACACCCGGGTCGCAACAGGGGTTTCTAAATTTCAGAAGTTTGGCGACTACTCCAAATATTACTCGGTGCCTTATCATTTCCCGTTTTACACAGCAAATATTGAGGTAAGCAAGACAATTTGTCTTACTTGTATTATACATACAATTATGGAACTGATCGTTAAGGATAAGCCTATTTTTGTTTGAATCATTTGCAATAAGCGTTTCCCGAAACGGGTACAATTCTTTATGTATGTCATTTTATTATTAGACTCCTTAAACACGTGTTATGTTGTTTATTTACCCGAACAGTACGTATTAGCTACTCGTGTTAATCTTTTCTGTGAGCAAAATAGAGTATCATTTAATGCCTTTAGTATTTGTGCCCATAAACGGTTTAAACCATCGGCAAATACTATAGTTTTTGGTGACAATTCAAAGGCGGCTTTTGAAATTTGATTTTGTTAATGCAGCTGTATGTGTTTCCTTTTCTACTTCGTTTGCCTTCTGTTTTGCCTTTGATGTTAGTGTTGTCAGGTCCTGAAATAGGGTTTAGCACTTAACCTTACCCTTGTTGTTTCTATTAAATTGGTATGCACGATTGCAGGGTTGGGGATTATACTCGGAATCACTCGGCGAAAAGGACTACCTCGATGTCTATGATGACGAATATGAACTGTAAGCTATTTTGTTGACATTTAAATCATAGGCTTTCAATATCTTCATTAGAAAACCCCCAAAGTAATTGAAATTTTGAAATGAATATATGAATGACAAGAACTTATAAGTTGATAATTTTGATATTTCATTTTAATTCTAAATTGAAAGCGGCGATGGACTTTGGGGTTTTAGAGACATATTGTCGGCATAACGACAATACAGCCACACATTATTAAGTTAACACAATGATTTTATACTGTCTAACACAATTATTCTTTGGAATTCATGTTTCAATTAAAAACTTTTTGTTATGCAGGATGGGACGCTACAGCTACGAAATATTTCGGGCCTGCCGCCTGGTTGTGGACACAGGACTACATTATTTTAAGTGAGCTCGCAGAACTAATTGTTATATATCGCACAGCTCTGTCCATTTGTTTAAAACGGTTATGTGTTATGGTTATGTAATGTATGATGTACCATAAAAAGACTGAAAGAAACGAATGAATTAAGCAAACAGCAAAATATTTAAAACCCATCGGGAGTATAGTAAGTTCTTACTTTATCAGAATGCCAAACTTTCTAATGTAAAATACAGTACAAGTCAGCTGATAATACATTTTGCACACAATTGTTATTGTCGGATTCAGCTTATTGTTAATTCATAAGAATTGATGTGGCAATTCTTATTATAGTTGGACAAGAGACGATGCCATTGAGTATGTACTGAACTACACGTCCTTATCCCGGTCGTCAACAGAGACAGAGATTGACCGTTATATCACCTGGCCTGGACAAGCCACGGCGTACAAGATTGGTGAAATCAAAATAAAGGAATTACGAAAACGAGCGATTGATGAACTTGGTGGGTAGATCGGGAAACTCACAACGCTGAAAAGGAAAATTCAGTTAATATGAAGTGAAACGATTAGATGTATTGATTATGTCAATGAATTATAAAGAGAATTGTTGTTTATCAGTCAACTCATACTCTGAAAAGAGGAATCTGTTCAGCGAAACTATCGACTTAAAACAACCGGCACATGCTGGTATAATCTAGCAAGGTCTATGAATATTCTGTTTCTCTGTTTTTACAGGTTCATTGTTTGATATTCAAGATTTTCACTCCATTTTCTTGGACTTCGGTGCTGCACCTCTGTCTGTCGTAGAGCGACTGGTCGAACAGTGGATTAAAAACGTAAAAGAATCAGGTAAAATATGAAATCACTCAGTGTCTCAAACACCAATTGATAAGTGCACAAATATATAAGCCACAATACAAAGCATACACTTTAAGATTGTAAACATCAGTCTCGTTGTGCGTGAGACTGCACAATTTTAGCAATGAGAGGTGAATCAGTTTTAAGCACCTAAGCAACCAACTGATTCGACTTTAGCGATACTCTTTTTCAAGAACATCACGGCACCGAAGGGCCAGCATATACAAGATTGAACTCAATGTTTAATACAATATAAAATGTATGTGATATGTTCCATTTATTTATATTGCTTTGTTTTCAAGACTCATTTGAGAAGATCTCGAGCGAGTTCTGGGACTGGAGAATGTCTCAGTCACGTGAATATTCCACCACCACCGGCATGCACAAGTTCAATGACATTCTCGATTCGTATGCATATTCTAAGTTTGATGATAACAAGGTAAATAATCGAGTTTATTCGTATTAATCCATTGTTATTAGACCTGACATAATCATCAACATGATCTTTTGAATGCTACATCTGATAGAATGGACAGTAAACAGAAATGTTTTAAGTTTAAGTGTTTGAATAGTTGTTAAGATTTTGTAAACTGATACCTAGGCAATATAATGTTAAATAAATTGAATGCAGCCATTAGCGTGCTTGAAGAATGTGTTTACTCAACATATAAGTTTCGAAAGCATTTGAACTTGATCCTTTTGAGTACAAATATGGGAAACCTACAAAATGCAACTATCAATTGAATGCACACATTCACTTGTTAACACCCATTTAATCTTGTTTTACAGAAGACAGCGGATGACTTTTTGAAAAGATTATCGTGGATAGACGGAAACAGCTTTACAGGAGAAAAGAAAATTTCTTTTGATGTGTTGACAAATACTCTGAAGACTTTCGTAGCAGGCTACAAATGGAAAGAGTACGTCACGCACATTTTAAAGATATTTTAAGGATAAATCAGATTGACCTGTTTCATTTTTAAGCAATCATTTATATTGATGTTTTACAATGTTGAACAATGCTTTATTCATATCGGAATTGACACCGAGAAGGCTTATTGATTGCTTAATGTTAATGATTTTGCGTTTATAACTCCATAGACTATATGCCATGTATCAACCATTAGACCACATTCAGTGGACATTCAGTAAGAAATGCAGCTAAAACTACATTTATAAGAGGGGCTTTTAGTATGTAGTGCCACTGATCTGCTTATATACGAAGGGCGTTTACTGTGTAGTTCAACTGAGGCTACAGATATACGAGGGGCACTCATTATGTAATGCAGCTTAAGCTACTTAAATACAAGTGGCGTAAGTATGTAATGCAACTGAGGCTCCTTTATGCAATAAAATAAACTTTTCGTATGTTTTAAATACATATTTCTGTCATATAAACCAGCTCATAATGCATTAGAATTCCAGTGTTTTATGCAGTGTTCCGACTGCAGGCGCCATCTTTACCGACCAAAATGCCACTGAAACATTTCCAAAACAGGAATTCTATCAGATAGTAATATTTGTTTTTTAAAATACAGTCTAGATCAAGTAATGTTTCCAAGCTGTTTATATAGTTTTGACATGTTTTTTTTTGTCTTTTGTCTTAATATTAAGTTGTTTTGTCAGATATATGCACTAGTGAAAACCGAACCATTTTTTAGACTAAAAATGAGTTGAATAAAATATTTGTTTAAGTGTTATATAACAAGAAACCTATCGCAATGTACTAACTTATTTTTAAAGGTTATATGTTTTAACAACCAAACACAAGTATGTACTGCTCCACCTTTTGTTCTTTGTGTACAATCATGGACAATGAAGTCAAACAAAATTACCAAATATGGTCTACGGTATAGACTTTTAAAATACTGATAACATCTGCAAAAGGGGGCTAAAAGTAGTTGAATAACCTTATATTTATAATAATCATGTATTGACGACGAATTGAAGGTGATTCAGTTATCATATCCTATGAGTATCTTTCTTTTACTTCTTGCAAACCTTTTAAAATTGTTTAACCACATTAACACTTATCTAAATGTCTAATAATTCAAACATTTGTTTCTTCTTTAGAATTAACATAGTTTCGGTTGAAATACATACTGAATTTAACTTCCCCTAACCTCTATGGGCTACACACGTACTATTTTGCTTTGGGTTTCTATATTTTAAACCTGCTTATGTATTATTATTCAAGCTATCAAGCCCTCAACCCGATCAATTTTCAAGAGCTTTGGTTTGCTGGACTTGATTTGTTTGTCGATAGAAATGTTTTTGATACGGAAGGAGATTTCACAAACTATGTCAGAAGACTGGAACTTGCACCTAAGCAGGTATAAAATTGGCTTTTAACCGATATTATATTGGGTCATTGTAATAGGCATGTATATAAAAAATGATTGACGTTTTTAATTTAACATATTTTTTGTGATTTTGTAGTAATTATAATTTTCATGTTTGCTTTATATTGATAAGAATTTAAGCAATAATAAAAAAATAAGATGTTCTAATTTAAGCTTCATTATACGTGATGACAATTTATCAGTAGTCTTCAATAAAAGTATAATAGAAGACTTGAACCAGTTTCATGAACGTTGTTGGTTTTGTTATTTCTGCACCTTGTTGAATAGAACAACATAATAAACATAAAACATTTAATTGAAACTACAGGAATACCAGCGGACATATTAGCCCAAAACGTTCACGTATCTATTTTATGGCGAAATATTCACCTCTGTGGAATGCTTTGTTTTTCAGCTAGATGAGATGATCGAGCTGAGCAAGAGGGCAATTGCAAATGGCAATACAAACCATAACGCTTCTGTGGTATGTACGCATTTAAACCTAAAACTATGTTGCCGTTAATACGCGTTAAATTATCAACTTTATATTTCCTTGTCTCATGCATGTTTTGATTTGTCAAGGACTTGAGCCAATTGCATGACGGAATTTTTTTTCAAGAGTTTCTCGGACATTTTTGCATACATTTGAAAACAAACGTACTTCAACCATACGAATGTGTTTTCATGGTAAAATGTCTCTGACTATCCAATCGACAATATTATGTGTTCTTTTAATGAAACCTTTTCCAAATAGGAAAAATATTTGCTCAAAAAATGGTTCGAAATATCGTTCGTAATATTTATTTCTCATGAACACACAATACAATGTTGATATGATAGGTTCAAGAATTTGAGCACCTAAAACTATTCCTATAACACCTAAGTGTGAATGCAAATGTTTTTTGAACTAGACTATCTCAAATACTAGTAGTTCCTTCGTTAAATTTGATAAGACCTCGGAACACACGATAATATGAATACATGCATGTGTTATGTTTTGAATGAACCTTAAGAAATGCTAAAGGTGGTTATTGGACATGTGAACATTGTGATTATCGTACAATTACTGCCAAACACACAGGTTAAATCATATTTGCTTCACTTATCCTGTGTTAACCACGGCTGTCCCTGAACTATTTAGAGACAGTCTTAGTAACATTTAGAAGAACTTTTATAAGAAGTACTATACACACCTTAACAAAAACTATTATTTCATTAATCTGTGTATGTCAATTTCTTTGAAAAAAGTCTCGTGTTCCTGAAAACATCGATGCGCTGGTTGTTTCACCAAAGGAATCCGCTCTGTACAAGCCATTCAATGAATCAGCTGAGAGAATATTTGGCAACAGAACGTAAGTACAGTTGATCTTTTGTAAAGGGATGTTGTTTGTCTAACATCTGAACGTAGTTCATGTTTTGTCAGTATTATCTATGACGTACCGTTTGGATCAAAGGTCGCATAAAGCCTTCAGAAATGTTAAATAGAGATTCTCCTCTAGATATATTGGCACACATGTTTTTGGTTTAAATATAGAAGTGCACCTTTTTAAATTAAAGTCGTGCAGTTAAAATTACGAAATAGAGATGGTTGTATTTGAGTTGTACCGCTAATGGTATAAGGTGTCCTCTAAAGAGAGAGGTGTCTATCCGAGATAAAACATAGAGGTACACTTCTATATTAAGATGCAGAGGTATTTTTTTAGATAAAGGTGATAGAGATAACGGTAAAACACACACGCTCGCACGTACGCACACACACACAACAAGTGACTTTGGATTCAGATAGCATTGCATACATAAATGATGTAGCTTTGTAAAGTCTTTGTTGCATACCAAAATCGGAATGTTGACCATACAAATATTTTATTCAATCTGATTTTTTTTAGATTTTAGATTTTGTTGGTATCAGAAAGTTATCCTAGCAATAGGTCATCGCCATGTGCAAGAACACAATAGAGCAGTAGAAGAAACGTCACAATTACATCTATTATGTTTTAAGATGCTTGGATCATCAGAATGTGATTTCCTTTTAAATTACAGGAACACAATTGAAAAACGGCTCATTGATGCTATTGAATCTTTAAACAACAAATTGCTTGAAGTGAAACAATTCTTGATCGATGTAAGTATCTACATTAAATTGAAATAAAATAGTATTATTTTTTATATTCTTACTTACGAACAAAGCTACAACAATCATATATTTGGTCATATAGTGTTGCAATGACAAATCGATGGCAGGCTTACGATTATTAGATATATTTTGAAACAAATCTGACCATATCATTTTTTTCTAGTTTAAAAAGATAAATCACTTGTCTTTGAGTTTAAGAAAATGGTTCAGATCTAAATTCCATGACCAATCTGTACTCAAGAAAGCCGTCATTTTAATCAAATCAAACAGTTGTATTGCATTTAAATGCCAAAATAGGGATATTAGCAAGAATGGACTGAAGATAACCATAATAATAAATGTCTTTTACAATGCAGCTTCCTTCGAGGATGTACGGAAAGGTGTATCGATGGTCAGAGCTTATAAAAATTTTCACCTTTTTTCAAGGACTATATGCCTGCGACACGCCCCGGCCTGGGAATAGGGAGTCTTCCAAACGGCAAGGAAAACTACCAGGCGTGTTTGTATTTCCATTCGTCAGTCAATATGACCGCTGAAGAGGTCCATAACAAAGGATTGGAAGAGGTGGCGAGAATTGAAAAACTCATAAGACAGGTTAATTGGCTTAAATTTCATATATTAATATTGTTTGCATCTTGTTCAGAGCAGTCCGGCCTTATTTATAAGATACAATGTTAAGGGCTTAATTGCTCCTCTTTATATGATATTGTACATGCATGTTTGTATTTCTGAACATTCAACCCTTATTTAAAGCATACAATGAAAAAATGTTTATTGACATGCAAATATATGGTAAGTGTATGTATCTAGTTCGTAGCATTCATCGAGTATTTGAAAAATGCAATGATAACACGTTAATTATATTCTAAATCATATGAAAGTGTATGTATCTAGCTCGGAGATTTTAGGCCTTAATGGACGTTAAAAATGATAAAGGGATATTTGGCTTCTATTGCATATGCTAATATATTTTCTAGTTTGGAGCATTCAACCCTTATTTAAAGTTTACAATGCTAACAGCTTCCATTTCATATGATATTATATTGCATGCATTTAGCTCAAACGCATTTAGAATTTACTTGTAGGATACAATGATAACTGGTTTCTAGTGATATGATGTTGGATGTATATAGTTCAGAGCTTTCAACCCTAACTTAAAGCATGCAACGTAAACACGTTAATTGATCCCCTTCTCAATGATATTGTATCAAGTTCAGCGTCTATGGGAAGCGATAAGTTGAAGTACTTGCTTTCAGGAAATCATACTGCATGTAGTTCACTTTGTGGATGGGTATTCTTATTGGTGGCCGAGTGAATGAGTTTTATGAAAAATATCTTTTCTCTAATTAAAACACGAGGAAAACTAAATAAAAGGTATTAACATTGTGTAAATATTTACTTCATTCTTTGTTTCAGAAAATGGCTAACGTTGGCTTTCCGGAAAGCACGAGTATAAAGGACATGTATGCAAATCTAACAAACGATCCAAAGTTTATCCTGCCATCGACAGTAAGCATTCAAAATGTGTTCTGGTAGAAATAACAGTCCTTAGATTTAAATCATTCTGGAAAAAATATCATTACCTTTCGTAAATACAATATACATCCAAAGACAGCTAAAATTGATAAAGTGACTGCTTCATATAAGTTTGCCATATTTGTCATTAAAACAAGTAAGACAAGTCACTCACTAAGCAACATACAAGACTTCCCCGTACGTAAATTGCGTTTGGTCCGCCATGTTTATGTGTGATATCTTACCATGGCTTATACTCATTTTATTTTTATAGTTTAATTACCATATCAATTTGACAGCATGTCTTTTTATGTTAGGGCTCAGTAGCCCATTGCAAATGCAAGGGCTGATAAAAACTGCTAGAAATGTGTTACACAGATCATAGTCCTTACTGTCGTATAAGTGTCCGTCCATCCGTCTGTCTATCCAAAGTTAATGTTTATTTTTTTCTTATTCATACCGTTTAAAGCATCAAATGTACCTACTTCACACTTCCAATATTTGATCACAGTTTTAATACCATCCGATATGACAAGTGTTATAACTTTAACAAATTCAATGCCAAATGTTTGGTCCTTCGTAAATTTTAATATTCAAACTTAAAAAAATGCATTTACTTTAAGCATAATTTCAAAATTATGAATAGATTGAATGAGCGTTTAAACATAAATTTATCACATTCCGAAAATGCGTGTTATACAAGTGCCATAACTCTCCAATTGTTACCATATTTCCTCGCTTGATATGAAACAGTAACGTTTCAGAAAATAAACTTGAAATATTGATTAATGGCAGTCATATGTTGAACGCTTGCCCATAACGGTGCCCAATTGCTTCTATTGACTTTTTATCAAAATTTAAAACAGTTTTGAATGGAATTGAATGAAACTTGCAAATGATGTCGACAACTTAACGCATACTTTTACGATGTGATCGGTAGTTCATATTCGCCTTCCTTGACAAACAAGTTTGCTTGAAATCCATGTATATCATAGAAGAACTGATATCAAAAGACCCAAATTTTTAATCCCGCTTCATCTCTACATAGTTATGACCTTACTAAGCTTTAGTTTTTGAGTAATTGATAGATCATTTGCTTGGAGCAATTGGCAGTGAGAAGTTTTACGAAAAGCTGGAACCTAAAATATTAAGAAATGTTGATCATCTCTTTCTGGTTTAGCTTCAGTAATGTATGATTTATCTTACATAAAATGTGTATATAAGTAAAACAAACAACAACAAAACATATCTTTGCAATGAAAATGTTCATTATTAGTGAGCGACAGTTTTTATTCTGATTATCATAAATAGTCACACCACTACACTAAACAGTTCTTCATTTGCTTCATCTCATAAAGATATCCTGTAATGGCATCCACTTTCGTGTTTTAAACCTTCAATATTTCAAGTATTTAAATGATTAAATGACAACATCTTTACTTTGTGTTTTATACGACAGTTGATCATGGTTATTACAGAGGATTTCTGTTACTCCAACCATCAGACGGGTGGACCTCTCCCACACCGAACCCAATTGGCCGCTACACGACTCATGTAGTTTGCCTTTTCCAAAACTCCACTCTTCCTTTCCTGGTTAACTATGTATGATTTATCTTACATAAAAAGGTGTAAATAAGTAAAAAAAACATCAACAAAATATATCTCTTCAACGAAAATGTTCATTATCAGTGGGGAACAGTTTTTATTGCGATATTCTTATACGCGATTAGTCACACAACTAGACTAAATATTTCTCCATTTGCTTCATCTATCAAAGATATCCTGTAATGACATTTGTTTCCACGTTATTTACCTTCATTATTTCAAGTATTTAATGATTTAATGACAACATCTTTACATTATGTTTGTTAATTACAATTGATCTTGGTTACTACGGAGGATTTTTGTCACTCCAACCATAGAGCGTCTGTCGATCCGATATTTATTCGCAACTTTTACACGTATTTTGGTCTTTATCGTTGGTTAACGTGGGACGTTAAAATCGTACAATACGGATTTTTTTATATATATTTATACGCACGTGCGTCCTGATATGGATATATACGATCACGTGTTGAAAAGGAAAGTCTACGATTGGAGAAATAAATAATGTATAGTTACGTATGTTTTATTTTCAGGCAGAGGTATTGGCAAGATTTAACGAGCTCATACATGGTAGGATCGAACCTCTGATTCCGAAATATTTCAAACAAGCTCCTTCTCTTCCTCTTGTGTAAGTGTTAGGCGTGTGTTTTATTTACTTACAAATGCGATGTCATCATACTGTTTACCGGTCTGTTAATAAATACAGTGCTCTAATTAGTTTACAATTTCCAGACAACAAAGATAGTGATTTTGTCAAAGATCAAAATTAAATTTGAAATGAGTGGAAATATATAGGACAGAAAAATACGTAAGAAAATGAAGCAATGTATATCCCTACCATGATATTTTTATTTACTTCGAAATCATGAATCATTTCACTATTAAAATGTTCAATTGTTCATAATTGTTCATACCAACTTTTAGTAAAGGAATCTCTATGAATATCAATATATCGTGCGTGTTCTTCTTTCCCTAGAGTCCGTGGGAGCAGCACGGACGGAACTTCCGGGGAATACAGGGTTGGGACACCGGATGGGTCCCGTCCTGGAGTCTTCATAGTCAATCTTTTCTACCCAGAATACAAGTATACATTTTACCTTGGCATGAGTTGTTAAGAGAGTATATCGACTATTATTGCGCACAATTCATTTACATGAATGATTTAGATTTATTTCGACTATATATTCACGCGTAATAATGGACACATAAATCAAATATACTGACGAGTCTATTTTTACATTATATTTACAGCCCTTTTTTCGAATTTTCAAAACTTTTGTCGACATTACATGATAATTTTCCTTGACAAAAATCCTTTTCAATATTTTGTTACTCAGTTGAAGTCCGTTTGAATGCTAACACAAAGTCTGCAAGGTATCATCAATCTAACTATCATCAAACTTACATATATTCTTGCTCTGTCTACTTTTGTTTTCATCCATGCTCTCTTTTCTTCTTTTTGTTACCGAAATCATCATTTTTATACACTATTTCAAACGCATTCTTTCGTTCTCTTAAGATAATATTATGCATGTTTCATTAACAACATATATACATGTAATTAAAATTGTCTAACCTTCTCATTACTCTGCATAACGTGTAACTTAATTCTCACGGAGAGAAACTTTATAAGCTATGCTTTCGCCAATCCGATTCAATATATTAATGCAAATACATAAATTATATTTAACGTGTATTATATGTATATGTAGATATATAGATATGTTGAATAACATATGTTTAAATCAAAGTCTGCAATATTCGCACGGCAGTCATTAAATGACCTTTTACAGTCTAAAATACAATTACCATTATTTTGTATATTATTATTTTATAATCAATATATTGAGTCAATTATGACTGCCGATTGCTTCATGAAATAACATTAATTGCATGTTTCTTTATTTGATCAGGGCATGAATACATTGACCCCATTACACTGGTCGCCATATACTGAATGTAGATTTGAAAGGTTCTTAAAGGTGGGGTTTTGATGTCGTTATTTTAAGAACACCGAAAAGCATGAAAGAAATCGCACTACATAATATTAATAACTATAAGAGACAAGTTTGTTCAACATGGTATGGTACTCTAACATTCCGCGAATATCTTTGTCCATATCAGTACTTTCATCTAGATATGGCGACTGCTAAACATAGTAATATCAGAAAATGTTAACTTTGTTGCCATAACTTAATTGAGTCAGAATACTAATTCATACTATGTCGTTCTGCTCAAAGACGTATATGTAGCGTGGGTGTGCCAAGACAAAACCACTCAACTTCGGAGTTCGAATATTATTTATTTATACGTAGTCGAACGAAACCTAAAACATATAATAAAACATATAAAAGTATATGCTAACATAATCATATTATTAATAACACCAAATACAAAGACAATGGACAGTGATCGGTAAATATATCAAGGGAGACTTCGCGGTTAAATACATAAAACATTCTAAGAACTATGAGCAATAAACTTACCAGGCACGTCTAAATAATAATTAAATATGAATGAATATTTGAGCTCAAAGATAAGAGCGAATATTAAATAAGTAAGAATATAGTAACAACTGTTACAATTGAAATCTTGACTTGCGTCGATGATGATTCAGAACGGAATGATTTATGTGTATATAAAAATAAGGGCGTGTGCAATGAAGCGGGAAAAAGGGGAAAAGGCATTATGAACCAATCAATCACTCTATAAATTTAGACAAACTCGCATAACCAGTATCCACGCTCTGACGCACTCGGACATAGACGGACATTGACGGACATAGACGGACAGTAACGCACAGAGGACAATAACCACGTAGCACAACACTAAACACGACGATATACAAACAATACAAAACGATATACGATATAGAACCATACCAAACACACAAACTAATAAAATACTGAAATATGCACCTTGCTACATACTCCCCCTCCTGGTTGGAATGTACCCTACATTCAGGAAACATACTTTCCGGGTAAAGAGAGTAAATAACTTTATCTCAAAGAAGTGAAATATGATAGATATCAATATTAAGTGTCAACGATATTGTATTCAAATAATATTACGAGAAAAATAAAATCTCATAATGTATAGCAAAGGCTTAAGTATTGTTACATACATATATGTCACAAAGGGCAGCAGTCGCTTCGCAATGAAAATGCCTGTAACGCAATATGAATATTATAATGGGTAAAACCATAGTACACTGCGCTATAATAATAAAACTACTAATATTGTTGTGAAAACTACCTGAAATGCTATAATGAGACCAGTACAACTCATACATAAGCCTACTCAATCTACTTAGTCTCAAACAAAGAATTCAGCTGTTTGCTGATAAGCCCACTCGCCATACCTATCAGGTGGACGTTTAGTACGTCGCGGCCTTGGCACGGGTATGGGAGTAACAGGACTCGGTCTAAGTCTAGAAATAACTGGATCAGGAGTACGTAAGGACGGGACAGGACTGGGCGTAGGTGGAGCGACAATATGAGGGGTATGGACAGGAGAGGACGGGGCTAAAGAATTGACACGTGTGGCCGGTTGAGAAGGACTGAAACGACGAAGACCTCGACGCTGAGGGATGATATAGACAGCGGAGGAACTTGACTCTTCCGAGCTAGTGTCGCCATCATACTCCTCGTCAGTAGGGGCTGCTCTGGTCCTCGGTCTGGCTTTTGGGACAGGTTGAGGTGCAGGTGACTCCTCGTCAGTGGGAATTGACTGAAAAGGGAGAAGCATGTTCCGGTGTAATGTTCTTACAGGTCCGTTGCCGGACTCCAGGCGAACCTTGTACACCGGCTGACCATCGTACGGAACGTCTACGATAACGTAGGGGCTACGTTCCCATCGGATGGCGAGCTTCTGCCTTCCCTGGAGGTTGACATTCCTGACCAAAAAGATATCACCAACGACAAGCTTATTCTCGTGAACACGACGGTCATAGTGGGCCTTGTTCTGGCTGGCTCGCTTTTGTGCGGCTTCTCTGGCAACCTTGTATGCATAGTGCATACGTTTCTGTAACCTTGCGGCGTAGCTGGAATAATTAGAGTCAGCAAGGTTACCCGGACTGGTGCCCATAAAAGCGTCAACGGACAAACGGGGATGCCAGCCGAACATCAGGAAATGTGGGGAGAAACCTGTAGAATAACTTTTAGTTGCGTTGTAAGCTTGAACAAGGGCTGGAAGGTAATCTTTCCAGTTGGCCTTAAGATCATCGTTAAGCGTGCCAAGCATACGTAAAAGAGTGCGGTTGAAACGTTCCGCAGAAGGATTACCCATAGGGTGAAAAGGTGTAGTGCGCGTTTTGCGGACATTCGCAATAGTACATAACTCCTTAATAACCTTGGACTCAAAATTACGCCCTTGATCAGAATGCAATTGCTCGGGAAAACTGTAATGCACAATAAAGTGCTCATATAGGGCCTTGGCGGTGGTAGTCGCTTTTTGGTTGCGACATGGAATCGCCTTAGCATAACGAGTGAAGTGGTCCGTTATGACAAGGACATCCTCGTACCCACCCTTGGACCTCTCGAGCTTCAAGAAATCCATGCATACAAGCTGCATCGGTCGTGTGGTGTTGATGGGTACGAGTTCTGCACGTGGTACCACAGGCGTCTTCATACAGACACAAGATAGACAGGAAGAAACATGATCCTTAATAAAGGATTCCATACCAGGCCAAAAGAAGCGTTGGCGGGCGAGCCATAGAGTCTTGTCGACGCCAGGATGACCGACATCATGGTGGATACCACGAAAAGCAACAGATCTGTAAGAAGCAGGAACAACTAACTGACGGACCTGCTCACCATCCACGGTAGCGGTTCTGTAAAGTATACCATTATCAAGAGAAAGAGATGAAAGATCACGGAGTAGACAACGGACTTCTCGAGACAACTCCTCCCCCCTCGGCCGAGAACCGGACCGCAGGATGGAAACAACCCTGGAAACATCAGCATCCTTGGCCTGCTCCTGCACCCAATCGACAGGATTAACTGGGACAGTATCTGAAAAAATATCATCTCCAAGGACTGCGTCACTATCACAAGAAAGACTCTCAACAGCAGCAAAAGAAATAGTAGCTGCCAGACAAATAGCTTTGACAGCTTCAGAAAACATCTGTGGCTTACGACTCAAACCATCACAGTCGTTATTAGATTTGCCGGACTTGTAAACAATATCGAAGTTGTACGCAGACAAGGCCGCCACCCAGCGGTGACCTGTCGCGTCAAGCTTCGCAGACGCCAAAACATAGGTCAATGGATTGTTGTCCGTGAAAACGGTGAAGGTGTTACCGAACAAGTAGTCGTGGAACTTGTCGGTGACAGCCCACTTGAGCGCGAGGAATTCTAGCTTATGAGCGGGGTAATTCCGCTCACCTGCCCGAAGACCTCGGCTCGCATAAGCGATCACCTTCTCCTCGCCATCCTGCTCCTGTAAAAGAACTGCGCCTAAACCGGTCCCACACGCGTCTGTATGGACGATGAAGGGTTTACTGAAGTCAGCGAAAGCTAGGACGGGAGAAGAAGTAAGTTTAGTCTTTAAAAGATCAAAAGAATGTTGATGGGCGTCGGACCAGGACCACGGGGCTGGGGAATTTCTTTTAGATTTCCTAGACTTCTTAGAGGACTTGGTGGAACCGTGCCCTTCGAGGAGTTGGTTAAGGGGATGGGCTATCTTAGAGTAACCCTGTATAAACCTACGGTAGAAACCAGCAGTCCCTAAAAAACTACGCAACTCCTGGACATTCTTAGGGACGGGCCAATCAGAAATTGCAGATGTCTTGTCCGGGTCAGTGGAAATACCATTGGCCGAGATAACATGGCCGAGGTAGGTAACTGACGACTAAAAGAACTCGCATTTTGATCCTTTTAGTTTAAGACCATGAGAATGGAGGCGTTGAAAAACAGATTCGAGACGGGACAAATGTTCTTCGAAAGAGTCAGAGAAGATAAGGATATCGTCAATGAAAACAAGACATTCTCTGAGGTTTAAATCGCCCATACATTTCTCCATAAGACGCTGAAATGTAGCGCCACTATTCGTCAGACCGAAAGGCATTCGGTTGCACTCAAAGAAGCCAAGATTGCCTACAGAAAATGCGGTCTTGTGCTTGTCTTCTTCTTCCATTTCGACTTGGCAGTAACCTGAGCGTAAGTCTAGTTTGGAGAAGAACTTGGAACCTACCAAAGTGTCGACGGTATCATCGAACCTTGGCAGCATATAGGCGTCCTTACGTGTCCTGGAATTCAACATACGGAAATCCAGACAAAAACGCAATGAGCCGTCTTTCTTTCGCACAAGAACTACATTAGAGGAGTACGGGCTATCACTTTCGCGAATCGCACCGCAGTCAACCATATCTTTAAGATGTTGACGTACCTCCTCATACATTCCTGGTGGAATCTTGCGGTATGGTTGTTTAAAGGGCGTGTCATTGGTAAGAACTATCTTATGTTTGACGATATTGGAACAGCCAAGATCAGTAGGGTCGGTAGAAAAAATATGACGCCAATTACCAAGTACTTGGCGAACCCGCAGAATCTGATCTGGTGACAAGTTATCGATGTCGATTTTGACACCAAGATCGTCAACTGGGTCAAGACTAGAAGAAGAGGAAGGAGGAAGTGAAGAAGCAAGATTATCAACGACCTTGACCTCGTCTACAACACATATGTCTGACTTTGGCCGGATAAAGACGGGTTTGGCAGTCATGTTGCACAACCTAACAGGGACCTTGACATAATTACCATGGTGAGGGGCCTTCAAAACATGGGGTCTAACAAGGTATGGGCTATCAGGAGAAATGTTCTCAGTAGCAATCTTCTGAACATCATGTTTAAGGCCTCTGGCAATTCCGTTAAGGGTAACAGACTCATAAGGACCAAGTTCTACAGTATGCTCATTAGTAGACTTTACTGTAATAGGTTTACAGACTAGGGCATCAAAAGCTGATTGCCAAGAATCAGGCAATGGACGGGCGGTTGCAGCAGACGCTGACTTACAACGTCTAATGATATTGGTGCCCACAATCACCGGATGACACCAAGTGTCGGGAACTACAAGTACTGGAACATCAAGTTCAAAGTTCAAATCAGGAACAGCCAGAGTGATTTCAATATACCCAAAAATGGCAAGTTTGTTACCATTGGCAACAGTAACATTTATGTCAATATTCAATTCAGACAATTCCTTCAAAGGAGGCTTACTAGGCAATGACCTAAAGAAAGTATCACTAATAGTAGTGACCATTGAACCACTGTCTATCAGACCTATAGTAGGAACTGAATCAACGACAACATTGGATGTATTGGACGCACCAACAATATCAGAAACACTAACAGACTGGCCGAAAACGGCGCCAATCCCTGGGTGGCCACTGGCAGGGGCGGCTAAAAGTTTGGGTGACTAGGGGACTGACCAAAAGAAGAATGGCGACCACCACCTCTACCACGCCGGGAATCACGGTTACCACCAGAGTATACATTGGGTGTCGGAGGGCCGTAACCATGCGATCTGGGAGGTGCCGCCTGGGAAGGGGAAAACAAAGGAGGAATGTATTGGGGTGGGGGTACACTTACATCAGGCGAAAGTGTGAGAGTGTCTAGGCGCTGTAAAATAGTGGAAAACTTTTTATCAACACCAGACTGGACAGAAGATATCCGGGAATTGAGCCGTTGCTCTAAGTCAGAAAGCTTCTTATCAAAGTTGGGGTGCTTAGAACTGGGGGGCATAGATTGCTGTTGGCTAGAAGCATGGGGGGATTTGGACTTTGGTAAAGAAAGGGACAGCTCTTTATCAACCTGCCTGACATCCCGGAGAAACGCGTCATAATCTGCTGCTGCGTCTAACTTGTGGCGTGTGTTTGTGCGCAACATCTCTGTGCGCAAACCAGACCATAGTCTTTCGCAAAGCAGTTCATTACGATTTGTCAATGGGATGCGGCCGCTGTCAAAAGCTTGCGTCAAAGCCGACTCGAGCCGACAACCAAAAGATGTGACAGACTCATCTGGTCTTTGAGCAAAATTGAAAAACTCCTTCATAGATAAAGACTTTTGAGAAGGTTCGCCATAATTAACTTCAAGCTTCCGGAGTCCCGTGTCTACTGTAATATTTTCACCAAGTGAAACTAGTAAACGACGAGCTGTACCCCGTAATGAAGACCTGATAGCTTGCAGCACTAAGGAAGAAGACAAAGAAACGTCTTTCCTCAGACAACGCACCTCATGGCGCCACTCATAAAAATTGATCTCTGACTTAGGCGTAGGATCATCACCCGAGAACGGTGGGATCTTCGGTGCCTTAGTTGCCATAGAAGAAGAAGGTGTAAAAGCAAAATGAGATGGGGGCTTCTTCGTCACTCATGGTGACAGAAAGCAACAACAACAGAAGGTATAACAAACCCAGAATGAAGAAATGATGTACAGAAAATACAGTAGAAAAGAAAGGGCAAATAAAACAAAAATAAATTAATAATACAGAAAGCGGCTATGATCCACTACACGTACCGTGTGTGACTATGAGTGTATTAGTGATCACAATGTGCTATGCTCACCAGTGAATTATTGACAAATGCAAATTATGTATATCTTCAATTAAAAAAAATATATCAACGGATGTGTAAAACTATATGTGTACTGTATGTGTAATTAAATTTTAATGTGTGTAAATTAAGTCTAATTAATTATGATGAAAATAAATTTCCAAGTTGATTAATTGAAATAAATAAATTGAACTTATCCTATTGATGTATGTGAATGTTAAACTTTAATTCAAATGACAAATAAATTAATTCTAATTAAATTTATGAAATTAAATGTAAAGGCCAAAGACAAAGCAAAGGACAGATCCGTTAAAAAGTATAAATGATACAAGTGATAAGTTTAATGGCCGGGGACCAGTCTAAGTTTAAACAAGTTCAGGTTCAAAAAGGGTCAAAAGGTGTTCCCTAAATATTCTAGTAGGCTACCAAGTTTATTTATATAACTATTTCTATTTAAGCTATGACACAACTACCATAAATACACCTGGTTTAGCTATATTCACACAGTAACTATGAACAATAAATAATTAAAGTACTCAATTGTTTGTGAAGCAAAACTTAATAAAATGATTTCAGAATCTCAAATTAATCAAAACTGAGATCACACTCTGAAATGTAAATAATAACAGGGAAATCTGGAAATAAAGTTGGAAAATTATATGAAAAAGGGCAAATATTTATAACCTAGTCTGACAGGTCAAAATATGAAACATATAATGTACAAAGAACACAGAAACAAAGAACACAGAAACACACAAGAAACAAATAAACAAACAACTATGCAAATGAATACAGTAACTTGCCAAGCACACTTAACCGGTCACGCAAGGGGAAATTTGGGATGGGTTAAAGCAGTGGTAATGTGTATATGTGTAGTTTACATTTATATGTGTAATATGTGTGAAGGATGGAAAACACAATAATAAATACACTTAAGTTTTCTAATGATAAATATGATCTAAACTAATGTGCTAAACTAAGTGTAAAGCATGTATAAATTAATTGTAAGCGTGTAAAATTAAGCAAAGCAATGTATGCAACCAAAATATATGCAAAAGCCAGGCAAGATCACAATAACCCAGCAAAATGAAAATAATAAAGCAAATAAAGCACACAAATACTAATCAATGACACAAGTAAAGCAAGCAAGTTTACACAAAACAAAACATTTAAAGCCCAGTCAATAGATAAGCAATTCAAAAGGAGCCGTGTGTACAATTAATTAAACATATGAATTTAGCTGTCAAAATTAACTGTCAAAACAAATACCGGGTCGTGAAATTATGTCACAAATGAAAATGACTGACAAAGTACAAAATGACAGTTACAATTTCACGCAAAACAGACAAAATCAATACCAAATGAAATGAAATAAACCAAAAATATATGTACTCTTACCGTAAATAAAGCAATAAATCCAAAAAGTAATCCAAAAAAATCTAGGTCACGCTATTTTCACTTTATAAATGTCAACTAGCCGGTTTACTCAAAAGGAAAAAAATAGTTACAGCCAAAATATCAAAAACTTACAAAGTTATGTATAAAATAAGGGTACTCACGGTTCAACGAAAACAATCACACACACACAAAAATACAATCCACAATTACAAATAACACATATATCACAGACAAAACACACAGAAATCCATACGCGGTGCTCCTCTTCTGTCACGTGACACGCGATCAGCTGATAACTGTCAAATTTGACAGATAAAATGTAAATAAAACAGGATTAGAGTCTCTCGCGAAATATACTACACGATCAGGGAGGATGGGTGGGGGAAAGGACTGGGGGGTATATTGCACGATCAGGGAAGATGGGTGGGGAAAGGGACGGGGAGGTATACCAAAACGGAGGTGCCGGCGGATATGCTGGGCTTCTCGACCTCTTCTGGGCAGACAAACGCAGACAAAATCCCCTCAACGTCTGGTCTGGAGGACACGACGGCCTTCTCTGGACTACGCCAACCTCGATCGGGGAGCCATTCAGTGGTAGAATGCTCGCCTGTCACGCGGGAGACCGGGGTTCGACTCCCCGTCGGGGAGCCATTTGTAGCGTGGGTGTGCCAAGACAAAACCACTCAACTTCGGAGTTCGAATATTATTTATTTATACGTAGTCGAACGAAACCTAAAACATATAATAAAACATATAAAAGTATATGCTAACATAATCATATTATTAATAACACCAAATACAAAGACAATGGACAGTGATCGGTAAATATATCAAGGGAGACGGTTAAATACATAAACTATTCTAAGAACTATGAGCAATAAACTTACCAGGCACGTCTAAATAATAATTAAATATGAATGAATATTTGAGCTCAAAGATAAGAGCGAATATTAAATAAGTAAGAATATAGTAACAACTGTTACAATTGAAATCTTGACTTGCGTCGATGATGATTCAGAACGGAATGATTTATGTGTATATAAAAATAAGGGCGTGTGCAATGAAGCGGGAAAAAGGGGAAAAGGCATTATGAACCAATCAATCACTCTATAAATTTAGACAAACTCGCATAACCAGTATTCACGCTCTGACGCACTCGGACATAGACGGACATTGACGGACATAGACGGACAGTAACGCACAGAGGACAATAACCACGTAGCACAACACTAAACACGACGATATACAAACAATACAAAACGATATACGATATAGAACCATACCAAACACACAAACTAATAAAATACTGAAATATGCACCTTGCTACATATAACTGGCCAAATATGGCTAAATTGAAAGCTTTGATGCCAGAACAGAGGGAATAAAAAGTAAAAAACGTAGCTGAATATGTAGTTTTTAACATAAATATATGGATATAATGTGATGAAATTAAGACAAAAAAACTAAAAGAGAAGCTGCTTCTGTATGTAGTTCCAGTTATGTATGTTATTAGTGTTGCATTAAACAATAATAATGTGTTATTGTTTTGTTTTTATTCAATTATATGTTTACTGCAATTATGCAATTATTTCAACACTACATATCCATCTTTGACAAAACTAGTTTTTAAATGGTCAAAGGCTATCTTGCCCATTACTACCCTTACTTTTTATTTGTGATGCATGCTGACCCCATACAATTTTGGTTTCGCTTTGAAGGGTTTTACTTGCTGATAAGTCATATTTAGAAATAAGGACGGAAATCGAGGTTTGTATATTTGCTCTTTATTAAACTGGAATTGGAAGTAAAATGATGTGAATGGGTGAAATGGGTATCAATAATTTGTTATTAATTGTATCATTAGTTTGGGTTTTATATAATATAATGGTTGTACGATTGGTCTAAAGATGGTGACATACCACTGCATAGATAATGTTATTACATGACCTATACATAAACAGTATTTCATTGTCCATAGCAAGATTTGCGACGCATAATATTTATGATAGGATCACGCACACGCACACGTGCGCGCGCGCACACGCACACGCACACGCACACACACACACACACACACACACACACGTATATCTGTAATATGTTATTATATATGTGTTATTTATGGGTCACATACAAAACAACTGAATATACCCATTTTGAGGGGCATAAATAGTTTTGCGAGCAAATGCAAGTTAATTTATTTCTGGTGGCAAGCAAGACTACTAACATGTACATATACCTTAATACTAGTCTATTATTAGTAGTAATGGTAAAATTGGGAAGAAAAGTATGTTTGATATCACAGTTACGTAGTTTGTTGTACAATGTGAAAAGTTCCACACATAATCTCAGTGTTCAACTCGCATTTTGCAGATGAAGTAGCCGGTAATAATGAACTGAAACGTTCACCTGGCTTCACATAATTCTGAGGAGTCTTAGCAATTTTTATAGATCTGATTCTTATCCAATCAGATTTGCATAATCGCATAAAGTGTACGTATTGTTTTGTTTTTGTTTCAGTCCGACATTCAAAATGGTTTCCTTCAGTCTCCACGAGGCCATTCCAGGGCACCATTTAGCTGTACGTATATTACTATTTTTGCAACAACAGGAACATGTTTAACTATATTGACAAATTTAATGATATTTTGAAAAATATAGGGACCAGCACAAAAATCGAAATTTTCCTAAGTGGCACAAGGAAAGGCCTTGTTTATTGTCTATCTAACATGGTATCATTATCTTATCAAAGAAATCTAAAACTTATTAACTTTATCCTTTACCAGTATATTTTACCGCTTCACGTTAGTTTTGAGCATTGAGAAAATATTTCTCTTTATAATGTCCATCTGCGCATAATGTACGCGTATTTGAAAATGCAATAAAATGACATGTCAAGAATATCATGTTTGTTTCTACTATATACCGTCTGAAATGACTGGCATAATCACATCGTATTTTAACTTACAATGTCTTGATACAGATAACTTTAAACACTTATTTTGCTCTTTATTCTTGTGGGACTGTAATTTATGATATAATTCATTTTATTGTATGATATTTGGCAAACAAAATACTTGTAACATAACATTGTAGGAAAGTTATGGAATCCTCGCCGATATTCCTAAATACATGCAAAACTTTGAATGGATCAGCTACAGTGCTCCATATTTCTTCCCCTTCTTCAACTCATTCTCCGAGGTAGGTACCATTATATGCGCTCTACTACGCGTTCGCCGAGATAGGTAACATTATATCCGCTCTACAACTTGTTCGCCGAGGAAGGTAGCACTATATCCGCTCTACAACTTGTTTGCCGGGGTAGGTATCATTGTATCCGCTCTACAACTTCTTCGCCGATGTAAGTAGCATTGTATCCGCTCTATACTTGTTCTCCGAGGTAGGTAGCATTTTATCCGCTCTACAATTTGTTAGCCGAGGTAGGTAGCATTGTATCTGCTCTACTACTTGTTTGCCAAGATAGGTAGCATTGTATCCGCTCTACAACTTGTTTGCCGAGGTAGGTAGCATTGTATCTGCTCTACTACTTGTTTGCCAAGATAGGTAGCATTGTATCCGCTCTACAACTTGTTTGCCGAGGTAGGTAGTATTGTATCCGCTTTACTGCTTCTTCGCCGAGGTAGGTAGCATTGTATCCGCTCAATACTTGTTCGCCGAGGAAGGTAGCATTGTATCCGCTCTTCAACTTGTTGGCCGAGATAGTTAGCATTGTATCCGCTATACAATTTGTTCGCCGAGGTAGGTAGCATTTTATCCGCTCTTCAACTTGTTGGCCGAGGTAGGTAACATTATATCTGCTCTACCAAATGATCGCCGTGGTAGGAAGCATTATATCCGCTCTACCGCTTGTTCGCCGAGGTAGTAAGCATTATATCCGCTCTACCACTTGTTCGCCGAGGTAGGTAGCATTTTATCTGCCCTACAACGTATTCGCCAGGGTAGTTAGCATTTAATCCGCTCTACTACTTGTTTGCCGAGGTAGGTAGCATTTTATCTGCTCTACTACTTGTTTGCCGAGGTAGGTAGCATTGTATCTGCTCTACTACTTGTTCGCCGAGGTAGGTAGCATTATATCTGCTCTACTACTTGTTCGCCGAGGTAAGTAGCATTATATCTGCTCTACTACTTGTTCGCCGAGGTAAGTAGCATTATATCTGCTCTACTACTTGTTCGCCGAGGTAAGTAGCATAATATCTGCTCTACTACTTGTTCGCCGAGGTAAGTAGCATTATATCCGCTCTTCAACTTGTTGGCCGAGGAAGGTAGCATTTTATCTGCTCTACTACTTGTTTGCCTAGCATTATATCTGCTCTACTACTTGTTCGCCGAGGTAGGTAGCAAAGTATCTGCTCTACTACTTGTTTGCCGAGGTAGGTAGCATTGTATCTGCTCTACTACTTGTTTGCCGAGGTAGGTAGCATAATATCTGCTCTTCTACTTGTTGGCCGAGGTAGGTAGCATTATATCTGCTCTACTACTTGTTCGCCGAGGTAGGTAGCATTTTATCTGCTCTACTACTTGTTCGCCGAGGTAGGTAGCATTTTATCTGCTCTACTACTTGTTTGCCGAGGTAGGTAGCATTGTATCTGCTCTACTACTTGTTCGCCGAGGTAGGTAGCATAATATCTGCTCTACTACTTGTTCGCCGAGGTAGGTAGCATTATATCTGCTCTACTACTTGTTCGCCGAGGTAGGTAGCATTTTATCTGCTCTACTACTTGTTTGCCGAGGTAGGTAGCATTGTATCTGCTCTACTACTTGTTCGCCGAGGTAGGTAGCATAATATCTGCTCTACTACTTGTTCGCCGAGGTAGGTAGCATTATATCTGCTCTACTACTTGTTCGCCGAGGTAGGTAGCATTATATCTGCTCTACTACTTGTTCGCCGAGGTAGGTAGCATTTTATCTGCTCTACTACTTGTTCGCCGAGGTAGGTAGCATTTTATCTGCTCTACTACTTGTTTGCCGAGGTAGGTAGCATTTTATCTGCTCTACTACTTGTTTGCCGAGGTAGGTAGCATTGCATCTGCTCTACTACTTGTTTGCCGAGGTAGGTAGCATTTTATCTGCTCTACTACTTGTTTGCCGAGGTAGGTAGCATTTTATCTGTTCTACTACCTGTTGGCCGAGGAAGGTAGCATTGTATCTGCTCTACTACTTGTTGGCCGAGGAAGGTAGCATTGTATCTGCTCTACTACTTGTTCGCCGAGGTAGGTAGCATAATATCTGCTCTACTACTTGTTTGCCGATGTAGGTAGCATAATATCTGCTCTACTACTTGTTTGCCGAGGTAAGTAGCATTATATCCGCTCTACTACTTGTTCGCCGAGGTAGGTAGCATTTTATCCGCTCTTCTACTTGTTCGCCGAGGTAAGTAGCATTATATCCGCTCTTCAACTTGTTGGCCGAGGAAGGTAGCATTTTATCCGCTCTTCTACTTGTTCGCCGAGGTAAGTAGCATTATATCCGCTCTTCAACTTGTTGGCCGAGGAAGGTAGCATTTTATCCGCTCTTCTACTTGTTTGCCGAGGTAGGTAGCATAGTATCTGCTCTAATACTTGTTCCCCGAGGTAAGTAGCATTATATCCGCTCTTCAACTTGTTGGCCGAGGAAGGTAGCATTATATCCGCTCTTCTACTTGTTCGCCGAGGTAGGTAGCATAGTATCTGCTCTACAACTTGTTTGCCAAGGTAGGTACCACAATATCCGCTCTTCTTCTTGTTCGACAAGCTTGGTAGCATTATATCCGCTCTACCTCATGTTCGCCGAGGTTGGTAGCATTGTATCTGTTTTACGATACATTCGCCGGGGAACATACTTTAATTATATTCGCTCTACAACTCATATGTCGAAGTAGGTACCACTATATCCGCTTTACAACTCATATGTCATAGTAGGTACCACTATAACCACTCTACGACTCATTCACCAAAGAAGTAACCACTTTATCCGCTTTACAACTCATATGTCAATGTAGGTACCACTTTATCCGCTCTACAACTCATATGTCAAAGTAGGTACCACTATATCCGCTCTACAACTCTTATGTCGAAGAAGGTACCACTATATCCGCTTTTCAACTCATATGACAAAGTAGGTTCCACTGTATCCGCTCTACAACTCTCATGCCAATGTAGTTCAACTATATCCGCTCTACAACCTATATGCCAAAGTAGGTTCCACTATATCTGCTCTACAACTCATATGTCAAAGTAGGTTCCACTGTATCCGCTCTACGACTCGTATGTCAAAGTAGGTACCACTGTGTCCGCTCTACAATTCATATGCCAAAGTAGTTTGCACTATATCCGCTCTACAACTCATCTGCCAAAGTAGGTAGCACTGTATCAGCTCTATAACTCTTATGTCGAAGTAGGTCGCACTGTATAAGCTCTACAACTCATATGCCAAAGTAGGTAGCACTGTATCAGCTCTACAACTCTTATGTCGAAGTAGGTAGCACTGTATCATCTCTACAACTGATATGCCAAAGTAGGTAGCACAGTATCAGCTCTACAACTCTTATGTCGAAGTAGGTTTCACTATAACAACTCTCAAATTCCGTCACCGAGTTAAGTACCAATATATCTATATCTCATTTCACGAGAAAGCAACTACTTAATCCGCTCTAGAACTCTATTACACAGGTAGATTACACTAAATGTTCTCTCAAAATCATTTTCCAATGTAAATTCTCCAAGGTATGCACCACTATACTGGCTGCGCAACCAAGACGTAATACTCAACAATAGTTTGGTGTTATAAGAGAAAACACTACAGCTACCTCCTTCTTCTGTTATGAACTTAAGTGCATAAGTGTCCAGAATTCATCAATCTATAAATAAATCGCATGCCTAGAAATTTCTGTTATTCTATCCAACTTTAAGTGTCGTATATTTATTACAGGGCTGGGCACTATATGCTGAATATTTAGGTGAAGAAATGGGCATATACCAAAACGACTACGAAATGTAAGAATTTGGAAATGTGTAACTTAAAAGTGGAACTATGAATCACAGCTTTAAATCGTACTTGCTGTATAAAAATCAAGTCGATAAAACATTACATTATTTAAAAATGATAACAAAACAATATGATATGTTTTCAAACCGTAAAAAAAAAAAAAAAAAAAAAAAAAAAAACGTAACGAATTCTTCATGATTTTTTAAAATGTTTGTTTTCTAAATGTGTATTTGTTTTCCTTTTTTTGCATTCTGACTGCTAATCTAACGTGTAGATCACCAAATTTATAGGTAACCGGAATTGCCCTTTTTAAATACAGGGTTGGGTATAATGTCAACTATGTATATAAACCTTATGAACCTTAATAGGCTGGGCCGTTACAGCGACGAAATGCTTCGGTCAGTTCGCCTTGTGATCGACACGGGTATTCACCATTACGGGTAAGGTTTTCATTTATTTTGTTTATTGGTATACATACATTACAATGATCAATGTAAAATATTCTTAGGAAGCCTTTTTGTCTTTCGCAAATTCAAGGAATATGAATTGGAAGGAAGCACAAATAAAATTATGAATATCATCTCTTTTTAAATATACATACTTAGCTAATGTCCCGAAAGACAAAGTATACAATTTCTTGATTTGACTCCTAAAACTTACTTTTGTATTTGACTTGCTCATACAAAACTAAATGCTTCCAAAAATCTTTCTTTTCTGACTATTGAGTTCACAAATTGCTTTATTGACTGTAGATGGTCTAGAGATCAAGCAATAAACTACATGCTTAACTACACTGCAAAGACTCCTCGTTCTGCAGCAACACAGATAGACCGATACTCTAACTGGCCAGGCCAGGCCGTTGGATACAAGATAGGTGAACTGAAGATCAAGGAGCTAAGACAAAGAGCAACAACAGCTCTCGGTAAGTAAACTCGAAATAACTCATGTATGCACAGTCGATTTTAGTTTTATTCGAAAGTAATTGACTGCTTTTCAGGAAGCTGACCCGTTATGTTTGTTTTTTAAACACATGTGAAATATTGTGATAATTGCTTGGCTTGATTTAAAAAAAAATTGTTAACAGGGGACAAGTTCGACCTTGCCGAATTCCACTATACGGTATTGAGGTACGGGGCTTTACCATTGGACATTCTTGAAAACGTGATTGACAGTTGGATAGCCGATCAAAAGCAGAATAGTACAACGCCTGACTGCAAAAACCCAGTTAGCGGCGTCACCAGGAACATTCCATGTTCATGGGCCGTGGTACTGTTCATCCTAGTAATGCTAAATATGTAGTAATATCTCGAGGCAATTATGCTGCTTAGTAATAATATTACGCCAAATAATAAGTCCTATTTGCAAATGTCTTTTCCGCAAATATATAAAGAGGCATTTTTCTTATTCTATGTGCTGTGATCTAAGTGGATTAAACTTGTATATAATCAGTGCCTTATGCAAATGTCTTTTCCACAAAAAATATAAAATGACATGTTTTTTCTTGTTCTGTGTGCTTTAAACCAAGGTTATTAAACTTGTATATAATCTGTGCCTTATGCAAATGTCTTTTCCACAAGTATATAATGTGACATGATTTCTTATTCTGTGTGCCTTATTAAACTGTCCTTTTCAAAAACATATTACATGCCATCTTTGTTATTTCAAGCGTATTAAACTTGTATAATATCAGTGCCGTATGGAAATGCCCTTTCCACTAAAATATCATGTGACATATTTCTTATTCAGTGTGCTGTAAACAAAGTGTATAAAAATTGTATATATTGATAATAAATTCCATATTCAACATGAGTTTTGTTTTTAATTTATTTCATTTTCGCCCGCTCATTGTAACTGTGGCGTAAAAATTGAAAATGAAATCAAAGCGAACGCCAACTTAACACAGAATGTCATGAAGTTTGGCACACAACTACAGATTTAATCATAACATACTTTATGACAAAGGAAAGTTATTACAATTTGACAAATGCAAATTATGCCTTGTACATAACTAATCATGTTGTTTACTTCAGAATCTACCAATATTTGTTAACACAAAGAGCACAACATGTGTGTAAGATAGATAAAACAAATAGTCAAAGCCACTAAACTCTTACAATAGGTCCTAATGCTAATCACCTCTACGACAAAGTAGATTTAATTCAAAAACGACTAAAACTTAAAACTTTTAAAAATAAAGTCCCCTTCATATTGGATTAAATCAAGCAATTTATCAAAAATCACTGATAAATGTCGTATATTCATAGGGAGGCACGGCTTTGGCTCTTAATGAGAAGAAATGAGTGATTGCGTATGTTGTACAGTGTTAGTATTGCTTCCAAAACAATCATGTATTCACCTGATAAGTGGTTATGGTGGACACAATTTCAATGTTTTTTAGAGTATGACAACCGCTTGTTTGACATGTAGCTTGAGTATGATAATTGCTAGTCTGACAAAAATTTCGAGTGTGACTGCCGATAGTTTGATATATATCTCGAGTAATGCCACTAGATGTGCCACTATATTGAATAAATACAACAGCTGGTTCGCCAAATAATTCGGGAAATACAACTACTAGAAAAATGGATCTAGAAGTACAATCGCTGGTTTCAAAAATAGTTTGAGTAGTACAGCCACTAGTTTTAAAGTAATACTTTCACGAGTTCGAGAAATTAAATAACCCTTGTATACTATTAACTTACTTCTCGGTTAGTTGTTTTCGTTCCATGCATATTTTTGCTGACAAGGCCACAACAAATTGATCATTTGTTCGTCGGAATTGCCGCACCTAAAATTCGAAAAACGCACATATTATTTGCCCGAGCGTTTTTGTCTTTTTACTTCTGAGTTTCCCCTATTTTATGAATTTCTTTTATTTAAAATTTATACCTGTAACGTCTATTGAAACAGCTCCCACGATGTCAATAAACTGTTTATAAAACATCAAGTGGCGCGTGTAATTCAATTAAGCGTTAACGATAATATAAACAAAAAATAGTCCGCCATTGTTGACATTCTAAAGGCCGAACGGGATAAACTAGTTAGGTTGAAAAATACATTGCAAAATTAAGCTCGGTGCAGGTGGGCATTTCTGACTTGAAAGCCCGCTAAATGTTAAATAATATACCACTTTTCGTTTTTCCTGAGCAAAGTTACCCTGATGAGCGGATATATTCGGATTGTTCTTAAAATTAAAAATCATCAAAAGAATTAGACCGGACACATCGCATTCGAAAATATGAACATTTAAAGATAGAAACGCCCGGTCGAAGCAATGTTAAAAAATTTCCAATATTTGAATGAAAAACTACAGAAAGAAGACGAACTGCTTGTCAAGCATACAATTCCGGAATTACGACGACTCTTCTACAGCTGGTGGTCATGGCTCCCAGGACACAACTAGGATTCGATGTGGTAAGCATTACTCGTTCATCATTCATCAGCGCCGGACACAGCTTATTCCCGCAATGATCAATGCCAAGAAGACCATCAGGACAGCATATCTGTCTTATGATTAACTGTACATTAACAACAAAATGAATACCGTAATCACCGTGAACATTAATCGTTTTCGAATAAAATGTCCAGGGTATGCGCTCTTAACCTGATGAACCTGATATTTTAAACTTGGTATCTCATTTTGATATTCTGTTATTAATAGAATAGTAAAAGATCCAATAATAACATTGATAGATATGACTAATTCAAATATACGCACCCAATCATTTACAATAAAGCTAAACGTTTCAGCGGAGGCGTTATTGTATATTCATAAAAAAATCTACTCAGACTATATAAACTTGAATGAGAATAAAAATAATAAAAATATATAGAGGATATTTGTTTATTTCAGTGTCAGGTCGTATTTTATTTCACGTGTTTCATAGAAAAACATATTTTTACGAGTAGCGAAGCGACGAGTGAAAATATAGTTTTTCTATGATCACGAGTGAAATTAAATACGACCTTACACTGAAAAAAACAAATTTTCTGTGTCTTTTATGTTTATTTTCCGAGTTTTATAAGTTTTTTTTTTAAATTTATTTCTTATTTACCCTTCTTTTTGAAAAGGGTGATATTTACGCCGATACTCGCGGGGCGCCCCTCACTCAAAATTATAGCTGTCAACTTTTCTATTTCCGGTCTGTTGAGAAAAAGTTCACTGCTATTTATTCGCTCATTTTTTAGTGCAAAGTTTTATGAACAGTGATAAATGAAGTTTTATAAGTGCACATATGTTCCAAAAAATAACGAAACACTTTTATTTTAAGTGGGGCATGAATACATAACCAAATTACTACGCCGCCATTTAATGAATGAATATTTCGGAGGTCAAATGTGTTAGCAAAACCAACTGCGGATACTCATTGGATTTTAAACATTTTTCTTAGTTTAAGACTGCATGTGTTTCATGGTATATGAATATTCAGTCAACTTACTGTCAGAGACCAGTCTGTTTCGCTTGAAAACAGGTTTGTTTTCCAGGTAAAAAATGAATGCCATGCTAGTTTGTTGACAAATTTTGAGGTGTGGGTGGGGTAAAAAATATCAGATTATCTGTAGATTGTTGTGTGAATTTTCCGGGAAGCTCGTTTTACGTATTACAACAGCAAACAGTTCAAAATACATTTGAACGATGATATAAAATTATTTTTGTTGGAACAGTTGTTTTCGTCTGTAATTTGTTTGGTATGGAAGCAAATGTTCGAACATTAAGCTTTAATATCAAGAAAACGTTTGAAAAACGGGTTAACCGGTTATAAATGGTAAGTTGTTAATTTCCACACACACATATATATATATATTTAAATTTATACAACATTTCTTTAAATTTTAAACAATTGTTTGCCAATATTTACTGGTTCAAAGTGAAGTGCTTTGTTTTGATCAAGGGGAAGGAACTACAAATGAATTTAAAAGTAGTTCTGAAAGTTGATATTTTCACTCCTAATTTTGCAGTGAAAATATCAAAATGAAATTTTCACTGTTGTTATTTCACTGTTAAAACCCCATATTTAATCGAAAAGCATAACAGAAATATGGTTAGTGTTAAAAAGAGATTTTACTAATTCCTAAAATGATAAATATAATTGTGTCTGTTACATTTATTTGAGTTTGACCTTTTCGGGCAACCATGATCCTATATTCAGTGACGTCGGGAATGTTTACATGTCTGGTGACCTACATTCTCGGTGCTTCTACATTCCCTACCACTAGACCCGGTTATGTCAACATGCCGAAATTCGCTTCACTAGTGAACCACTGTGCGTAAAATAGCCGATACACAATGCGATGTTTTGGGTTTATAAATTTTGACTTTTGTAAAGAGAACAATTTGTGCATTTTTAATGGGCGATTTGAGATAAAAGTAATAATCCTGTTGCCAGCGTGGTTGACTTCCGAATCTGTGTTTATGACTGTTATAATTTATATACTTATATGTGTGTTTCAGACTTGATCGGGTTATCGGACCATTGCCCAATGACGTTAAGTATAAATATACATAATACTATATTTGATAATAGTGGTTTGAACCGTAATTTAAGGAATGAATTGCGGGGTTGATGTCATTATCGGGGTATGAACGCAATTGGGTTGGTCAATGTGTGTGGAGTCCGAACGACTCGACTATAACCGGAAACATTTTTTTCAAATGACGTCACAATAACGCAGGAAAAGATCAACCACTTGAAATCACTTTAAAACGTAAAATTGAAACACTTCTGGTACCATTATATTTAAAATATAATAAACTAACACTTTTAAAAATGTGATCTATATTTTACGGGACCTGCAGACACAATACAACCAATAACAAGATCAATAACTTTCATGTATATTGTTATGCAATGAATTACGATCCGAACATATCCGAAGATGTTGCGTTCATCGATTGATGAACGCAATTGCCGAAAGGGAGTTCATTTAAGGAATGGAAGTTGAGGTGTAAATATTGTCACACATACGAAGAAGTCACATGTTTGACATATTCGTAGGAATTCGTCCCACGTGTGTGACAAACTCGTACGAATGTGTCACAAATAGGTGTTGTACATGTGACATAATCGTACCCCCTGTTTCACCACCTCTAGTCCCAACTCGTTTATCAATTCATGCTTCCAGCCGCCGTACATTTGAGTGAAAATCAGTTAGTAAGTGTATCCTTAACTCAAAAGGACACCACTGTGTAATTAAGAGGTGCACCTCTATATTTAGAAGTGTAATTTTAGAAGTGCACCTCAATTTTTAAACTACAAAATGAGGTGAACCTCTATATTAAGAGGTGCGTCTACAATTTTTGGGTGTTAATTTAACATATTTTGATAACCTCAAATGAAGAGATGCAACTGGTAAAATTATGACCGGCACCTCTAAATATCTCTAAAAAACTTTTTGTTTGGTAAAATAATTAACAAGACTAATTAATAGGTACAACGTTATGGCAAATTATTCACAATGGTATGTATTATACACATTATAATATAATATATGAATACTTTAATCTAGCTTAATAGACGTATTTTATATGGCTTTCAACTAAGACTATACAAATGTATTCAAACTGTTCATTTTTGACCAATGGTATGAGTGTAAACGCAATTTAATTTCATGAATTCATGGTTTTACAAATTTAAAACCCAATTCATGATTTAAACATCAAGATTTCATGACTTCGTAAGTTTGAAATCGTGAAATCTTGAAATATAAATGAACTTGAAATGTCACCGCCGGGTTATCGAAGTATGCCATGCAATACTAAGTCTACTATCGGCTAATAGTATCATCTGAATATTTATCTGTGTTCCGATGTCATTTTTGGATTCCATTGTCTCATATTTTAACCATAGAACGTGGGTTATGAAAGTTGTCGCAATAAGATCAAAATTAAATCCAAGTTTCTTGGAAATTCTTTCAGTAGTAGAACACATGAACTTTAATGCGCAAACCGGGTAAAGATTGACGTTGGGTGGACGTTGTACCGACTAAGGACACCAACATTAAAATAACGTTGGATTGTAGTTTGATTAGTGTACAAGACGTCATATCTTAATGTTGAGGTACGACCATAACCAAATTAAAATATATATTTATATCCAACGTGAGCCTAATGCAATTCAATCAAAGATGACAATTTTATAATATTTCAACGTTGAAAATACATTTTGGTTTAATTTATAATTCAGTTTCAATATCTTAAATTATAAAGTAACACAAGTTTAATATTAAAATGCTACTTGGTCAGAAATAAGAGTTATTACAGTTTAAATGTTAAGCATTAAAATATTATCGTACGAGTTCAGAGAATTTTAAAATATATTGTATAAGTCTTTTACTGGACGTAATAAAACACTATAAACAAGTTAAAGCCCTGTGTGAGCCAAATCCAACGTTGATATAACGTCCGACCTCCATTTCAGGCACACCTGGGAAAATGTTTCTGCATTTCGTCGTGATTCAATGAGCATTTGACCAAAGTTTGAGGAAAATCCTTTAAATGGTTTAGGACTTGTTTGGGGCGGACACACGATCATGTTACCTGGAACGGTGACCACGACCTTTGTACGGTGTCATTGAAAATGAGATATGCGTGTTGACCGGATGAAATGGACATTTACCCAGTTGGGAACTTAAGTCCGGCTATTATCTTAGAAACTATGAATCGACACGAACGGCAACACCACTGCATGTAATATAAAGAAATGTCAAAAAGTGCTTTATGACCCTACCGTTGAGCCATAGTCCTAGGTCTTGGACGCTTCGCATTGTCTTCATGTGGTTATTAACTCTTTCATTGGTTTTTCTTAAATCGGTCCATACGTCATAAAGAAATTGACCGGACATGAACTGCGACGGACAGACGAACGGAATCGAGCAATCATATAGACAATAAAGCTCAAATGATCATATATGCATACGGAACCATCATGATTTGCGTCAACACATATCAAGATGTTTATTGTTAAAGGATAGCATGTTTATGACCCCATGTGACCTTGACCTTTGACGAAGTGGCCCTTAAAGCAGAATTGTACTTCTTCTATGCATATGAAGTATCAGTGTCGACAGGTTATCAAAATATTGAATGCTGAAGAATTAAAAAAATAGCCTCTGTGACATTGATCTTTGGTCTAATGAGCCAAAAATTGTACCTGGGTCAATTACTCAGTATGTTCTAGCGTTCTGTGTAGTAAGAGGGCTATATCGGACAAAGCAAAACTTACATGACCCCTGATCTATCTAAGTGGCATAGACGTTTCTTTTCGGAATGTGTGACGTATTCATATGAACAAGACATTTACAAATGCCTCTATCCTTTTTTGACATGTTACATATACGTTTTTAATTTGAGGAGGGGGAGGGATTGGGCGCTTGTAGAGTTACACAAACTGAATACACGTGTGACATATACGTATGTGTGAAAATTACGGTGCAGCATAGCCTTGTGCATCAAGGAAAGTTGTTTTGAATATCGAACATAGGGTCATATTTTATGAGAATTTTGATAACAAATCCGAGTTGTTGTGGCAATGTATACTAATTTTGTTGTCTGGTAATATTGATTTATGAATGAATATACAACATTTCAAATTCTGTTTACGATTTATCGTTTAGTTGTTCTGGTAAAACATATGTGAAAAGAGCTGCAAAGCCCTGCTACAAATCTCCTTGGATTGATAAGTATTGTAAAAAGAGAGGGATGAAAAATGTGTGAATAAGTCTCATTCCTCTTAATGGTGGCCACGAGATAGTCAGTCGTTAAAACAAGAAAGTAAGATGTGGCCACGACATAACTTAATCGTAGAAACGACATATCCAAATCGTGGGAACAAGATTATAAGTCGATGGAACGACTTACTTAGTCATGGGAAGGAACGAGTAAGTCATTGCTACGATTTAAACCCCTACACATGTCTCTTCTTTGCCACCGTACTTATATCTTCAAAGCCAACATGAACTTTACTAAGGCGAGCGTTGTTTACTTTGAATCTTGTCGCCGAGTACTATGTCATTCGGTTAATCTCATGGTAAATAAACGACGGAGTAATTACACATTTACAAAGCACTCATAGTTCTGAACATTTAGATAAGACTTTATATAAATTCAATTTTTAACTACAGTTGTGAACTAACGTATCTTGAAGGTAAAACTATATCATTTAACTACATCAACATCAAAAGAGACGTGCATTTAGTGTAACATCACTATATGGATATGTGTAACATCATGGATTAATTATAATCGTGATATATAGTTTTTAAAGGTAAGGGTATTGTATGTTTTATGAGCTTATTACATAAGTTACCGTTTATTATTATATTTTTTTCAAACATTTTCTTGAAGCAATATTTTGTAATATTGCCATGATCTAATGTTTCTTCCGAACGGAATGTTGTTTAATGTCTTGACTATGACGTAAACTGTAGATTTGTGTTCTAAAAACGAAATGTTATTCAATGGTTTGACATTGATGTTCATATTTTGTACCTTGAGCCAACACCATCAAATGTTTACATGAACACTCCATTCCTCAACCATTTCTCATTATTTGTGTTTTAAGTGCTTGGGCACAATAATTCTATTGAGCGGGGCATATTTCCTACGGAACTACTTTTTCAATGAAATCGAAGTAAAAAAACAGTTAAAACATAATGAGCAACGATAATTTAATTGATTTAATCTAAATGTTGATTGCAAGATGAATGAAACATTTGAATAACTATTTATTGACAATGGTGACGGCTTGTTTCGGTATTTTGAATTGACATTTGGTAAAGGTAAAGCATGTGTCAATTAAACAAAACATGAAATTAAGGAAATAAAGCCCAAAACTGAAGGATGTACGAGAAGAGAAGGAAGAGCCAGAAGGTTTAGAAGGATTGGTGATGAAGCAATACAGGTTTATGCAGAGTCTGACCAGTCGAAGAGATGCATTGAAAACTGGGGCTAAGCAACAATTATCATACTTGATGGGTTTATTAACAAAAACTAAGGCCGGGGTTTCCCGACGCACAAATCACAACATTTATGCAAAAAGCTACAGAAACAAGCTCAGAAGAAAAAAGTTTAAACATTGACCCGGTTTAGTGGCATACAAGCCATACATCGAGCCGCCATCGGACCACAGAATGTACACAAAACGTTGCCCGAGTTGTCAATGCTCAAGTTACTCATCAGTAAAACGGACAAATGTGCACCGATGTTTTTCAATGCTGCTTCAATGATATCATAGCTAGACCTAAAGCAAATGCTATTTGGTTCATTAGTGTGCCTCTGTCAAGGAGGCCATATTTTAATTTCATGGCTGACATTTGCATAGCAAGAAAACCCACAGGTTGGTACACCGCACACAGGGTCAGGGCTATTCCTATCCAAGCAATTTAGTTTAAACATATTTTATTGCATGGCGATACATTTACACATTATATGATTATGATAACAACAAAGGAACAGAAACAGTGCAATGTAACAAAGCTTGCGTTCATATAAAAAGGACATGCAAATGGATTGGGCCACGAGTTTTACCAACATCAGTTACGGCCCTTTCCCAAAAAGTCACATGAAAAGCAAAAATGATTACGTTGTCACATAAACTATGAAACCAATTCATGTATTTATGTAATGTTCATATACATAGGAATAAGAATAATGTGTCAAATAACTACGATACAAAATATTTCTAATTAATAAATCGTATAATGCAATAAATACAGATAAAGTAGAAGTTTAGAAATAAGATTAAAGAGAAGAGCTAGAGATATCAAGAGAGAAAAAGTGAAAGATGAGAGAGGTGGAGTGCTCCTTGTGCTTACTGTGGAGTGTCTAAGAAGCGATAACTGTACTTCTTATAGTGGTGCACTTCCGTAAATATTACAACATTATCATCATTAGAGAGGTTAGACGATCTGTAAAGTAGTTTGTTAGTGCTCAGAGGATGAAATTGTCTAGTGCTACGAAAAAGTATCTGCCTTTCGACTATAAATAGTGAGCAGTTAAAGAAGCAATGTTCGGCACTTTCTTCAGTATTACAGTGACCACATAACGGAGAGTCTCTAATGTGATTATTAAACAAGTCTGAATTGAGATCACTGCAGTTATTTCTTATGCGTGCGTGAAAAACCGACCAGCGGCGTTCTCCACAGACAAATAACGATGGAACATCAGGCCCTTTAAACCTTTGTTGTAAATTGCGCTTGAAAGACGAGAGTGAAGGCGAGTGTCTTGTGTCTACATCGAGTTTATTCCACAATGAGATGACAGAAGGAATTGTTGAACGACTGTAGATTTCTAATCTCCTATTAAGTGTTACTAAATTTTCACTGTTTCGTAGACTATAAGGGTTAGAGTCATTTACGGTCATTGGGAAGAGCTGCGATAGATAAGATGGTAGTTCTCCACTTTTATATTTATAGACTAGGATGAGTTTTTGCATTGTTCTTCTATCCGATAAGGAAATCCAACCAATTTCTTTAATCAAGTTTGCAATTGACACAGATCGTGTAAGACCTGTAACAATTCTAGCTGCCTCATATTGAAGTTTCTCGAGTGTTTCTTTTTCATATTCAGTACAATTATCCCATACTACTGAAGCATATTCAAGGATTGGTCTTAAGTAGGAAAGATAAATTTGATTGAGAGATTTTCGACGAAGTTTAAATTTGAGAGCTTGCATTGAACCAAGAACCTTTTTTGCAGAAGCAATTATGTTTTCAATATGTTGATGCCAGGTTCCGTTAGAACTTAGAGTGACCCCTAAGTGTTTGTGTGTGTCGTCATAAGTGAGTGTTGTTGAATTAAATACAAGATGTGGGCGCGGTTTATTTGACAGTGCGCAAAACATTGCTCGAGTTTCTGATGGATTGAATTGAACAAGCCATTGTTTTGACCAGTCAGAAATGGTTTGCATGTCAGCATTTATAGTATTCTCCATATATTCTGTGCTAGCTGACGAGACAGCAAGGGAACTATCACCTGCAAAAAGTCTAGTTGTACTTTGTAGTGCGTCCGCTATGTCGTTAACGTATATGAGAAAGAGCAGAGGGCCCAATACTGAGCCCTGTGGTACACCTGCTGTAATGGGTTTGAACTGGGAAAAGGATGTGAACACTCGTTGACTTCGATTTTGTAAGTAATGGGATATCCAGTTGATTACATTACCGGTAATTCCATACTCTTTAAGTTTGAAAATTAGTCCGCGGTGCCAATTCAAGCAATGACTGACAATGAAGCTTGTCCATGTCCGTGCACTTGAACGAGGCGTCCCTGCAGTCATTTTGAACAGCACCCAGCAACCACCAGAATAATGAGCCCAGTTCAACATTAAGTCTTCTCGCGTCCACTGGCTTACCTCGTTACCATACTCACCACCACTGTCGTTTAATTCGATGTTAATTTCATAAGAAATGACAATGCACTTGTTGATTTGTCAAACACCGTATTCCAACATGGCTCATACATATGGGATTTGGTATCCCAATAAAATATAAAAAGTCTAACTTTAATCCTTAACAGCAAACATAATGGTTCGGGCGGTATATGATATGGTGAGATGGAGCACCTCGGCTATTTTACATCGAAACCTACATCGGATGTATATGGACAGTTTACAATGTCAGAACTCTTAACATTCAACTATGTTGCATGTTTATCGCGTAGTTATTACACTTTAGCAGGTAAAACTAACGACTTGACTCTTATGATGTTGAGTTACTTATGCAATAATACACTTCATTGGGAATATATTGGAACAGTACAATTAATTAAATGTATTATTATCAATTTCACGAACTACTTCTACTGATCTATTGGCATGCATACGTTGTTTTAGAAGAGATATGGCCAAGGTGTTCAGACTAATGTCATGGTATTATGATGCACTCAAGTAAATGTTTACAATTCACTCATAACGCACTCATATCTTTGGACCGGAACAATCAGATAAGGCTGAAATTGAATTGTAAACTCACGTATGTTGAGGTAAAACTATATCATTTAACTACTTCAATTTTAAACCGAACTAAGTCTTGTATTTAGTAAACCATATGGATATGTGTAACTTCATAATTTAATTATCAAAGTGATTTCAAGGATTTAGAGGTATGTGTTTTGTACGTTGTATGAAGTTATCATGACTTCAATGTATTTTTTATGGAGAAATAATAATAATAATTAAATACTACTACTACTACTACTACTACTACTACTACTACTACTACTACTAATAATAATAATAATAATAGCTTGAAAACTTGTACCCATCAATCAATGCGGCTATTTTGAGTGATGGTATTGTTAAAACGCAGTTTAATTTAAAATGAAACAGGATACAGTTTCGCAATACAAAAGGATGCATATTTGTTTTACTCAAGTATTTGTTATGACATCTAAGAAATCTCTTGTATTCACGATGTGAGGTGAATCACCACATATTTTTTTAATCGTGGGCAATTATATCCAAAGTGAAATCAAGACTTAAATTGCGTGCATTTCATGAAATACAACTTTTCGTTTTACTGATACACAGATCATCTTTTTCAACTTAATATTATGAATGCTATGATATTTTATGGTAATTCTTTTATATACCTCGGTTGTTTCAGTATTGATTCATAAAGTATAAAATGGCCTTTGAAGATTTGTATATGAGCACATATTTTGGTTTTAAAGCAATGATGACACTATTTAGACCGTGTTTACTAATGTCGAGGTTATCTTTAGGCTCTTAACTTGACAATCTTTATTTGCATTGTCAAAACCAAAAGAGATATTGAGTACACTTCGTCTTAAAGTTTAACTTCGCTTCTCTGGGTACTTTGTTATCCGTTCTCACGCTTATATATAAGTGTACAGTAAGATAAAGTGCAAGGATACTCCTTGAGATGTCATAGCAGGTAACTTATACCTCTATCAATAGATTTAAAGCTGCCACTTAAGTTACGAACATACTGAAGTTTAGTGAAAATAATTATGTAGTGATGGTCACACAAATTATTTCAATACATTCGATTGAATTCATTTTTTTTTTCATCACATATCTTGTCTAATTTCAATAGATGAAAGGTTGGAAAAATAATTAAATGTGACATTTGTGTTTGTTGCCGACAGTACTTAAATAATAGCTATTAAAACCATTTTCTCATCAAAGTTGTTTTCCCTTTTCAATACATGAAAGGTTAAAAACAAAGTAATTGAATGTGACATCTATTACAAAAGACAGCTAATTAATGTAGCACTTATGTTCCGAAAACTGCAGAGAATGGCTACTGGGCTTGTTATGGAAACTATCATTGGATTATTGTACAATAAGGACTATTTATTAGCTAATTAATGTAGCACTTATGTTACGAAAACTGCAGAGAATGGCTACTGGGCTTGTTATGGAAACTATCATTGGATTATTGTACAATAAGGACTATTTATCAGCTAATTAATGTAGCACTTATGTTACGAAAACTGCAGAGAATGGCTACTGGGCTTGTTATGGAAACTATCATTGCATTATTGTACAATAAGGACTATTTATTAGCTAATTAATGTAGCACTTATGTTACGACAACTGCAGAGAATGGCTACTGGGCGTGTTATGGAAACTATCATTGCATTATTGTACAATAAGGACTATTTATTTCATTTGAACGTGTTTTCTAAACTCATACCCCCGGTTACCTAGGTGATAAGTCCTGTATCTTTTTATATTATTAAACACGCGTTTCATAATCACAACTGACCTTCATTTCTTTGCAAATTCTACCCCTTAATACACTTAAGGTAAAGGATTATTTCAAATGCTAATGTATTCCTATAAAAATAATATATCGGGTTTGTTGAGTCAGATTATCTACTATGAAGTTTTGAACGAAGAAGACTCTCATTTTTTGCTATGAAAGTAACATAAAACTTGAGTATTCACACACTCCTTATGCAATCCACACATGATAAAACCCCAAATTACGCAATATAGATTAACATGTACAGCCAATTTTGTTTTGTTCTGATTATATATCAAATCAATTGCACCATATCTTTTTTTCACAACTAAATACAAAACGTTTAATTGAATAATGGACGTTTTAACGAATATCGGTTGTTTTCCTTTATGAATGTAGTGTTAACGAAACATATCAAAAATCATCAAAGCCATTGTATTTATAATTGGTAATGCCACATTTTGAAATGTTGTTAGGTTTCAGGTTTCTTAAATATGACTTTTATGCTGCATTTATAATTAAGCCGTCCCCAAAAGCACCAAACTTACTTAATATCTTTGAACCAAAGAGAATCAACAAACCACAGAGTTTTACTATACATTTAGTATATGTCTTAATACATTGCATCGCAAACTGCTATCATAGAGGCTTCTCTCATTTTTCTTTTCTTCTTTTTTTTTAAATATCATATGCGTTTGCTGTTCAATTTAGTCTCTTTATCTTAATAGTCAATCCTCGAAAACAGATTGGGTAATACACCCGTGTTCTCATTGGTTAATTGAACGGTTAAATGACTAGAGTGGTTACTGTATGTTTGTCGAATGCAAAAAGAAAAACACGTATAAAACATGTATGTGTAAGAGTTCAGTTTTGGCGGCCCCCTCCCTCCCACCCCTAGCAAAATAAAAGAGAGAAAGTTCCTCTGCCCGTAAATTTGGAAATTTTGTCCACACAATGAATGTAGTAAACAACCGTTAATTTAAAGTTCTGAGATGACTTCATTTAGCATCGGTTCATGTGTGTCGTTTTGTCTGCAATATGTCATGCCTACATTTATAATGCAATTGTTACTATATTGACCAACCCAGAAGCCAAAACCTTTATAAAATCAAAGTGCTCAAAGCTTTGAATGGCTGTCCGCCCGCAACGTTTTTTGAGTATAGTCACGTAATTGTAAAACATAATTATTAACATAAACATCTAAAGATAGTATATGCTCGATCATAATTTCCATCGCAAAACTTTTAGAGTTGTATGTTGATTCTCAATTAGATCATGTAGTATAAGTCACTTGAAATGTGAAATACGCCAAATAATTACTTATAAAGTATGTAGTTACTTCATAAATCAATCATCAACGTGATTTCAAGGATTTAAAGGTATGTGTTTTGTACGTATAATAATAATAATAATAATAATAATAATAATAATAATAATAATAATAATAATAATAATAATAACAATAATAATAATATGTAATAATAATAAATAATAATATTATTTTATATTGATAAATATAATGAATGATGAAAATAATGTTGTTGTTGTTTTTATCTGTAACACATAATGAAAACAAACAAATAATGATAGTTTTCATTATGCTTGAAATAATGTCCCTACAATGTATTTATAAATGCTGCTATATTATGTGTTTATTATGTTAAAACGCTGTTAAAATTAAAATGAAATACGATACGATATTGTACTTGAAAGAATTCATATTTGATTTCACTCAAGTATTTGTTATCACATCTCCACTATTTAAGACGTGTTCAATTTACATTTTATTATACGATTACTTTGCAGTTCGAATTTTAATAGTGAATCGTTAGGACAATACTGTGTCAAATTAAACTAGGGCATTTAAAAGTAGAGTAAGTTCATCGCTACAGCATGTGTAAAATTAAACTAATATGATAACTAAAAAAGTTCACTCAAACAATGCAAATATCTTTTCTGTTCAGTGACATAAAAGCTTTAGAAGTGTTTAGGTTAGAACTTAAAATGATGGCCGGTTTATCTTTCAAAACGCATGTTAACACTCACCACATTTATGTATATAAACACTGATAAACGCATGATGAAATTCATGTGTTGCTATGGAATGCAGGCCACTGATAAGATAGTTCAAACACAGGTATATGAGATATTGATATAAATAAAACCTTCATCGGATATGACAGTGCATTTTGTCAATTGAGGCTTTGATAAAGCGAAGCTTTGCGCCATACGTCTTTGTTTTAATAATTTCTTCCCGGTGCATTAAGAACTCGAGCACGTTAATATGTCACGAGTCGCCATTTAAGTAATAGTAACTGCACTCACAACACGGTTTATAAGAAATAGATACGAGCATTTCAGCGCTAGTGTGTGATATCGCTCATGGGTGTAGTGGGTGAAGTAACTGTTTAGCATAGACGTTGATGTATAGACGAAAAGCAAGGAAACAATTTCTCATATGGTACAGTACAGCACACAATTGTACCATTCTTGAGATTGTTTCTTTGTTTTCGTCAGTATGTTAACTCACATATGGGAACGGTAGTAAGCGAAGCTTAGACATTCAATGTGTAGCGTGCAAATGTATTACAACGCTTTTAACATAAACAGCACGCCAGTTATTGCACGTTGTCCGTGGCCGCATTGTACAAAACAGTTACGTCAATCAAATTGATGCCATCCAATTTACAATAAATAAACAATAAATTTAACAATTAGGACAACGGCAGTTTTGACTGGTGGATAAGTAACTAATATGCGTCTATTCGTATTACAGGATAAAGTCACGACGAACTAAGTTTACTTTAAATATAACCGGGAGACAAAAATGAGCTTCGTTTGTAAGATAAGTACAATGCCTTACAGAAAGTGGCTACATTACACACTGACACGGTTAAGACATATAACACAACTTAGATATATGACCCCAGTAGCCCAGTCGACAAGCCTAATGAGGTACCGAGACAGAAATTTTAAACATTAACATAATTATATATGTCGGCCATTTTTCGTAACATCTTTAACAGCTGCATAGCAGATATGTTAGCATTAATTTCACATCTACAAGTCTAGTAAAATGCGACTGCCGTGGCCGCCGGTTGTCTCTGACCCATTTAATGGACCGCCACGACCCGTATGTGCGATGTTTTTTTTTGAGAAATATTTAATACAACCCTCTTGGCGCCGTAGTTGTTAAAAGGTGAATGTCAGGGAGACCGCCAATGTTGAATAATTGTGACATAGAATAGACTGTGTTATTTTATTTCTATATATCACGCCGAACATATGACGATAAAACAAACAATAATGAAGAACAACACAAGATGACACACAGGCCAGTCTACAACGTTTCTCACCTTGCTTATAAAGATGAGTTTGATTGTGTAATAACTAATGAGTTTTTTTGACTGCATTTATCTTGTCAGGACCTTACTCTCATGATTCAATGCACGTACAGTCACCTCGATTTTAGATTATTAAGCTTCCTGGTTTAGGAAGTGAGAAATATAATTTTTAGGACAGCCTTGAATGAAAGTATGAATGCGCTGGTATTGTAAATGGTTATACAAATCAATATCTTCATCCGACTATTGATAATGTTGATACACGTAAATGATATCGTATTTTACACCCGTAGTTTTATTCTCTAGTTTTTCATATAAATATTAAACATTCATTAAGCAAAAAATGTATAGATCTTTTCAATTTAAATGGTTTATTCAATAATAAAATGGTATAAAAATGCATTCCGCATTACTTAAAGAATACAGACGTGTCAATACTATTTAAATAATATAAAGGGCCTATTCGAAACTTCATATTTAACTATGACATTCTCCATGAGAGTGTTATAACTCTGTGTACCGTTACGACGCTGTTGGTCATGTAGTTACTGGAGATTTTAACTTAATTTGAAATAATTTACGAATAAAACACTTAATAAAATACCAAACTATGAGAAAGATTATTGAATTAATTTCAATACATGTTATTTAGAATGGACAAAAACGTTATCTTATTATTGTACAAGCAGTTGTAAAAAAGAAAGGTTTGAACTTAACACCTTCACGCCGTGGAATCATAACATATCTTACCTAATAGATAAGAATATTGAGATTTTAAGAAAAATCCATAAGCCCTCTCCATGAAGTTTATTGAGATAACCCTAAAAAAAATATGACTTCAAAAAAATGAATCTTTGTTTCAGCTGACAAAGCAGCAAAAACAATGTAATCATATGTTGACGTTTATATTATGTTAACACTCGCGTTGATGATTAGCGATCTTCTAGAACTTACTTTCCTTCCCTACTCGATATGAATGGACTCGCTTACGTTTATGGACCAAAACTAGATTTCTCGATAATGCATCCAAATCACTAATTGTTTTATTTTGTCATTATTTTTGTCTATGATACCGAAATTCCAGCAATATACAAAAAAGTATTAAAAATATGTTTTGGCTTTAGTGGGGTGCGAACACACGCCGGTAAAGTCAATAAAAGAGTAGAAATCTGACGCCTAAGTCACTAGACCACATGGACTTACAAAAGTATATTTTGACGTTGATAACCTGACGTGATAATGTCAATCAACTAATTACGACACAAATAATTGCTAAATCCCGTTAGTAACGGCATTCAAAATTGTAGTCGTCAAAGACGATACTTCAGCAATTATCAACATTTGTCGAACGGTTCCATTTAATATCTTAGTTTTGACTTAGTTTCGTTAAACATTTTTGTTTGTAACAATTGCTTACAAATCATGCGCGTGTCCTTTATACAAACCGATTGATTCCAATGTTAATTTCAAGTTTTATTGAATGATGATCATAAAAACAGTTCAATTTCTTGTACTACATAACAGGTTTTATGTTGCTTACATCTCATTAACTGCGTTTAAAATGCATATGAAAAACATAGTAATACGTTTATGACTCTGGAATTAATCTATTTTGGTCGATCAACGATTCTTTAGAAGTAGTTAATACTATTGAAGAGACGATATGAAGCCTCTGTGTTGATACGCAGATTATCTGCTTCGACTTTATATTTTCAATACTTTGATATTTCAATGCTGTTCCTAGTATGTACCTGTGTTGTTTCAGCATTAAATCATCACGTTTACAAAAGCCGTTTGAGAATAATATATGAGCATATATTTGGGTGTTAAAGCAATGATGATACTATTCAAACCGTGTTTACTTATGGCGAGGTTATCTCATAACTTTGCAATCTTTATTTGCATTATCAAAACCAAAAGAGATATTGAGTACACTTCGTCTTAATGTTTAACCTCGTTTCCTCGAGTACTTCGTTATCCATTCTCCCGCTTATATATTAGCTTACAGTAAGATAAAGTGCAAGGATACTCCTTGAGATGTCATATTATGTAACTCATACCTCTATCAATCGTTTTAAAGCTGACACGTAGTGTTTAACTTACGAACATATTGAAGTATAATGAAAATAATTATGTAGTGTTTGTCACACAAATTATTTGAATACAAGCGATTGAATTCATTTTTTATTCTCATCAAAGATCTCGTCCAATTTCAAAAGATGAAAGGTTGGAAAAAAAAGAATTAAATGTGACATTTGTTTTTGTTGCCGAAATTATTCAAATAATAGCTATGGAATCCATTTTCTCATCATTTTTTCCCTTTTTCCTTACATGAATGCTTGAAAACAAAATAATTGAATGTACCATCTATTACAGAAGACAACTAATTAATGTAGCTCTTTTGTTACGAAAACTGCAGAGAATGGCTACTGGGCTTGTATTGGAAACTATCATTGCATTATTGTACAATAAAGACTAATTATTTTATTGTAACGTGTTTTCTAAACTCAAACCCCGGTTTAACTAGGTGATAATGCCTTTATCCGTTAATATTATTAAACACAAGTTTTATAATCACAACTGACCTAAACCTTTTTTTAGCAAATTCTGTCCCTTAAAACACCTAAAGTAAGGGATTAATTCAAATGTTAATATATTTCTATAATAAATATATATCGGGTTTGTTGAGTCAGATTATCTACTATGAAATTTTGAACGAAGAAGTCTCTCATTTTTGCTATGAAAGTAACATAAAACTTGAGTATTCAAACACTCCTTATGCAATCTACACATGGTAAAACCCCAAATTACGCAATATAGTTTAAACATGAACAGCCCAGTTTGTTTTGTTTGGATTATATATCAAAACAATTGAACCATTTCTTTTTTTCACAACTTCATATAAAAAGTATAATTGAATTACGGACGTTTTAACGAATGTCCGTTTTTTTCCCTTTGTAACTGTAGTGTTAAGAAAACATGCCAACAGGTTTCAGGTGTCCTAAATATGGCTTTTATGCTGCATTTATAATTTTGCCGTCCCTCAAACACCATTTAACTTGCTGTCATTTTTCCTGTCTTCTTAATTTTTTTAAATACCATGTGCGTTTGTTGTTCGATTTTAGTTCATGATCAATTGCACCCATCCTCGAAAACAGATTGGGTAATACACCTGTGTCTTCATTGGTTAATTGAACGGTTGAATGACTAGCATGTTCACTGTATGTTTGACGAATGCAAAAGAAAAAAAACGTGTAAAGTATGTGTAACAGTTCAGTTTTGGCGACCCCCTCCCTCCCACCCTTAGGAAAATAAAAGAGATAAAGTTCCTCTGCACGTAAATTTGGAAAATTTGTCTACACAAAGATGCAAACACCAATACAAAAAGGAATGTAGTAAACTACTTAATATAAAGTTCTCAGATGACCTCACTCAGCATCGGTTCATATCTGCCGCTTTGTCTGCAATATGTCATGCCTACATCGATAATGCAATAGTTACTATATTGATCAACCCAGAAGCCAACATCTTTCTAAAATCAAAGCGCTTAAAGCGTTGATTGGCTTTAGGCCTGCAACGTTTTGCGAGTATAGTCATGTAATTGTAAAACATAATTATTAGCATAAACTTCTAAAGGTAGTATATGTTCGATCATAATTTCCTCCCCAAAACTTTTAGAGTTGTATGTTGATTCTCAATAAGATAATGTAGTATAAGTCGCTTGAAATGAGGAATACGCCAAATAGTTACTTATAAGGTATAGAGTAATTAAGAGCCGATTAAGGCAATTTCAAACATAGAAAATATACTTATGAATGAACTACAATCACAAACAAAACTTATTGTAGGATAAAATGAAGTATTATAAATTTATTTGAAACATTATGGTTTGATATCTTACGCCTTATTAGCATTTAATTGCATCATAATACGATCCATATTTTTTCCGGGTTTTAACGAGTTCTTAGTTTTTATTTCCGGGGAATAAACCTGTCCGAATGCTATGACCCAGATAATATTCTTAACTACAATATACATGTAGTAACTATCGGTCCTCGACAGCCGCAAAATTTAAACACAGGTATATAATACTATTTGCGAATTTTATTTTTTATATTGCGTTCTGTAACTCGCCGATATTAAAATAATTGTATTTTTTTACATTTTGAATTGCTTCATATTACGCAAAACGCTTATTCTAACTACGAGGGTCAGTCGTAAAGTTCCCTGATTGCAACACCACTTCCAAATGCATGTGTCGTAGTTTTGTATTATTTTCGTTTTAACGTAAACAGTTTCAATATCAATAGTCTTTAATAACTTTGCGACTGACACTCGTACATTAACCGCATAACATATATTGAAAACTCATTACAGCGCTACTTTCAGTAAGCTAATTTATATGCAGAACGCAGTCCGAAGCTATTAGCGCAGATTGCTTACTAGGTTATTTCGATGTAGATGTTAATGTAAATTAGGTCGTTGACCACTGCAGCTCTAACTATTTTGGGGTTTGATACATCCGTGTTTTGTCGATCGGCCGATGCGATTTCCGAGATACGGTTATAAAAAATTTGCGAATCGCCATGTCTTATAAGAAACGCAAAGGTTAAATTGTAAGCCGTATATATTCGAAACCAGCATTAACTTCACTAAAGCGAGCATTCTTCACTCAGAATCGTGTTGTTTAGGACTTAAATATTTGGAGTTTAATTCCATAGTAGGTTATAACTCGTAGACCGGATTAACCTCCATGACAGTGAATTCGTCAGCCGTTGTAAATGGGTACCCTAATATCTTACCCTACTTTTACAAAGCATAACATTATTATCGAAAGTACTTTTTTTGTAATATTGCCATGACTTCTTGTTCTTTCCGAACGGAATGTGTTTAATATCTTAAAATTGATGTCGACATCTAGTACATTGCACTATAACCATGTAAAACTTACTGTTTTTAACTTTATATGTCTATGTATGACGACTGGGTTAAAAGAATTAAATGCACTCATTTTTGGCTTGAACAGTCAGATAAGGCTTGATGTGTATTTAATTTTAAACCAACGTATGTTGAAGGGGAAACTATATCATTAAACTACTTCAATATTCAAACATCACAATATGGATATGGGTAACTTCATAAATTAAATCACAGCGTGATTTCAAGGGTTTAAAGGTATGTGTGACCTTTTCTGAACTTAATATGACATCCATGTATTTTTTACGGTCAAATGATAACAATAATAATAATAATAATAATAATAATAATAATAATAATAATAATAATAATAATAATAATAATAATAATAATAATAAAAATAATAATTAATAATAATAATAATAATAATAATAATAATAATAATAATAATAATAATAATATTTATAATAATAATAATTATTATTATTAGTAGTAGTATTGATAGTAGTAGTAGTAGTAGTATTAGTAGTAGTAGTAGTAGTAGTAGTAGTAGTAGTAGTAGTAGTAGTAGTAGTAGTAGTAGTAGTAGTAGTAGTAGTAGTATAATATATTGATAATTATAATGATTGATGCAAATAATGTTGTATTTTTTATAAAATTCACGGTCGTTGTCTTTCGATGTCAAATACATATTAGCTGTAACACATCATGAAAACAAACACAAATGATCGTTTTCATTATGCTTGAAATATTGTCCCTACACTGAATATATCCATGGTGCTATATTTTGTGTTCATTATGTTAAACTATGTTCAATTAAGTTCAAAAGAAACACGATACCATATTGCATTTGAAAGGATTCATATTTGAATTCACTCAAGTATTTGTTATGACATCTCTGCTATTTAAGACGTGTTCAATTTACATTTTATTATAGCATTACTTTGCAGTTCGAATTTCAACAGTGAATCGTTAGGACAATACTGTGTCAAATTAAACTAGGGCATTTAAAAGTAGAGTAAGTTCATCGCTACAGCATGTGTAAAATAAAACTAGAATATTAAAAAGTACATTTAAACAATGCAAATATCTTTTCTGTTCAGTGACATAAAAGCTTTATAGGTTTAAGGTTAAAACTTAAATTGATGGCCGGTTTATCTTTCAAAACGCAAGTTAACACTCACCACATTTATGTATATAAACACTGATAAACGCAAGATGACATGCAGCTGCTGTTCTGGAATACAGACCACTGATAAGATAGTTTAAACACAGGTATTTGAGATATTAATATAAATAAAACCTTCATCGGGTATGACAGTGCATTTTGTCAATCATGGCTTTGATAAAGCGAAGCTGTGCGCCACACGTCTTTGTTAATTCCCCGTCACGGAGTGGGGAGGGGATTAAAGGAATGCACTTCGTCCGTCTGTCAGTATGTCCGTCTGTCTGGCTGTAACATTTCGTGTCCAGGCTGTAACTTACCTATGCATTGATGGATTACCATATTACTTTGTACAAATGTTGTCCTTATTGAGACGATGTGCAGTGACCTTGACCTGGGTCCATACCTCAAAGGTCAAGGTCACACGAGACATTTAAAGGTCAGAGTACACAAGATCGTGTCCGCGCTATAACTTACTTATGCATTGATTGAGTACCAAATTACTTGGTACAACTGTTGTCCTCATTGAGACGATGTGCAGTGATCTTGACCCTGGTCCATACCTCAAAGGTCAAGGTCACACGAGACATGTTAAGGACAGAATACACCTGCTCGTGTCGGCGCTATAACTTATTTATGCATTGATGGAGTACCATATTACTTGGTACAAATGTTGTCCTCATTGGGACGATATAAAGTGACCTTGACCCGAGTCCATACCTCAAAGGTCACGGTCACACGAGACATTTAAAGGTCAGAGTACACATGCTCGTGTCCGCGCTATTACTTACTTATGCATTGATTGAGTACCATATTACTTGGTAGAAATGTTGTCCTCATTGAGACGATGTGCAGTGACCTTGACCCGAGTCCATACTTCAAAGGTCAAGGTCCAACTAGACCTTTAAAGGTCAGAGTACACATGCTCGTGTCCGCGCTATAACTTACTTATGCATTGGTGGATTACCATACTACTTGGTGCATATGTTGTCCTCATTGAGACGATGTCCAGTGACCTTGACCCTGGACCATACCTCAAAGGTCACGGTCACACGAGAAATTTAAAGGTCAAAGTACACATGCTTGTGTCCGAGCTTTTTACATTTATCAGTATAGGCATGTCAATTCCTACTGGACTTATTGACCTTATACATAAAGTGTGCAGTAATCCATCATTAAGTTTCGGGTCCATATCATTATGACAATGCTAAATAGAGGATAAGATATAAATGTTAATTGAAAGTGTTAAACAACTTGCACTGATTGATACTTAGCGCACTCTACCAAGCATTATCATTATGTGCAACAAGTTTAATATTTAGAAAAAAAAACAATGGACACAAATGTGATTATATATTTATAACATGTGTTTTCTCTTTTAAAGCAGTGAATCGATGTTATGACGTCACCACAATATATATGTATCACTTAATCGCAAATACTTGGTCAGGTTCAACGTACTAGTCAGGTTGCGAGAAAAACAAAATATACTAAAAAAACAACGGTGGGGGAAAGAGCCGGCTTATGTACTGCCTAGTTTTAATAATTTCCTCCCGGTGCATTAAGAACTCGAGCACAATAATATATCATGAGTCGCCATTTAAGTTATAGTATTGAACCCACAACACGATTTATCAGAATTTGATAGGAGCGCTTCAGCGCGAGTGTGTGATATCACTCATGGGTGTAGTGGGTGAAGTAACTGTTTTGTATAGACGTTGATGTATAGACGAAAAACAAGGAAACAATCTCTAACATGGTACAGCTCAGCACACAATTGTACCATTCTTGAGATATTTTTGCGCTTTCTGCTATTGAATACCTGTTTACAATAATGTTATCAGTAATTAATATTTTCCATAAATGCATTATTTAGTAAGTAGTTTATCAGTCATATTTAATGTTTGTTATACATGTGTATGTATTGATTTTGAATAAAAGTGTCACATTAAATGAATAATGTATTTAACAATTAGGACAACGGCTGAATTGGCTGGTTGATAAGTAACTAATATGCGTATTCGTATTGAAGGATAAAGTCACAACAAAATAAGTTTAAAAACAACCGGGAGACGAACATGAGCTTCGTTTGTAAGATAGGTATAATGCCTTACAAAGAGTGGCAACATTACACACTGACACGGTTAAGATATATAACACAACTTAGATATGACCCCAGTAACCCAGTCGAAAGGCCCAATGAGGTACCGGGACAGAAATTTTAAACATTTACATAATTATATATTTCTCACAACATCTTCAACAGCTGACTAGGAGATATGTAAACATTAATTGCACATCTACAAGTCTAGTAAAAGTTGACTGCCGTGGCCGCCGGTTGTCTCTGCCCCAATAAAATGAACCGCCATGGCCCATTGCGATGTGGTTTTGGAGAATTAATACAACCCTTTCGGCGCCGTAGTTGTTAAAATGGGAATGTCAGGGAGGCCGCCGATGTCGAATAATTGTGACATAGAATAAACTGTGTTCTTTTTAATATATATATATCACGCCGAACATATGACCATAAAACAAACAATTATGAAGAACAATACAAGAATACACTCAAGTCAGTTAACAACGTTTCTCATCTTTCTAATAAAGAAGAGTTTAAATTTGTAATAACTAATGAGTTTTTTGACTGCATTTATCTTGTCAGGACCTTACTCTCATGATTCAATGCACGTACAGTCAACTCGATTTTAGATTATTAAGCTTCCTGGTTTAGGAAGTGGGAAATATAATTTTGAGGACAGCCTTGAATAAAAAACTGAATGGGCTGGTATTGTAAATGGTTATACAAATCAATATCTTCATCCGACTATTAATAATGTTGATACACGTAAATGATAAAGTTTTTTACACCCGTAGTGTTTTTTTGTATATGTAGTGTGTTGCTTGTGGAGTTTTTTTGTTGTTGTTCCATGTATATGGCTTTATGAATGTTTGTCTTAGTATTGTATGTCATTGGCGTTTACCCTTTACCATTGAACGTTTTTCTTTTGAACGTTTAAACTTGTGACTACTGGACTTGTTTCTGTAGTTTTTCATATAAATATTAAACATTCTTTTAGCAGAAAAGGGTATAGATCTTCTCAATTTAAATGGTTTATTCAATAATAAAATTAAATAAAAATGCATTCCGCACTACTTTAAGAACACAGAAGTGTCAATACTATGTTAAAATAAAACGGGCCTATTCGAAACTTCATATTTAACTATGATATTCTCCATGAGATTGTATAAACTGTGTGTACCGTTATGACGCTGTTGGTCATATAGTTACTGGAGATTTTAACTTAATTTGAAATAATTTACGAATTAAACACTTAATAAAGTTCCAAAATATGAGAAAGATTCTTGAATTTTTTTCAATACATGTAATTTAAAATGGACAAAAACGTTATCTTAATATTGTACAAGCAGTTGTAAAAAAGAAAGCTTTGAACTTAACACCTTCACGCCGTGGATTTATAACATATCTTACCTAATAGATAAGAACATTGAAATTTTAAGAAAAATCCATAAGCCCTCTCCATGAAGTTTATTGAGATAACCCTAAAAAATATGGCTTCATAAAAATAATCTTTGTTTCAGCTGACAAAGCAGCAAATATAATGTAATCATATGTTGACGTTTATATCATATTAACACTCTCGTTGATAAGTAGCGATCTTCTAGAACTTACTTTCCTTCCCTACTCGAAGAAAACAGTATCATGAATGGACTCGCTTGCGGTTTTGGACCAAAATCAGATTTATCGATAATTCATCCGAAAACAATAATTGTTATATTTTATCATTTTTGTGTCTATGATACCGAAATTCCAGCAATAGTACAAAGAAAGAATTAAAACAATTTTATGGCTTTGGTGGGGTGCGTACTCAAGCCGGTAAAGCAAAAAAAAGAGTAGAAAAACGACACCTAAGTCATTAAACCACATGTACTTAAATAAACATATTTTGACGTTGATAAAATAACGTGATAATTTCAATCAACTAATAACGCTACAAAGAATGCCTTTTACAAATCATGCGCGTGTCCCTCATATAATCCTATTGATTCCGATGTTAAGTTCAGTTTTCTTGAATGATGATCATAAAAACAATACCTGGGTTACTACCTAAAATGCATTAAAATTTATCAATCGAAATCTATAGATAAATAAATTTCTTGTACTACATAACAGATTTAATGTTGCTTACGTCTAACACATGCTTGGCTTATTAGCGAAAATTGAAAATACTTCATTAGTTATGATACGGTAAAAATCGAACTGGCCTATGAATTAGTTCTAGTATTGATAACCGATATGTTTGCCTAAGAATCCCACATTCTTTAATTGCAGGTGCCATTGAAGCTGCGCAATGAAGTTTCTTACATTGACAGTGCTGCTTAGTTTAAGTATTAGTGGTAAGTACAGTTGGAGAGTTGATATATAAAACTTAAGCTATGATACATTGTGCAAACATCATACTAGTAATGATAAACACAGCATTCATGCAAGAGCACGTATTTGTGAAACTCATTAAACGAATTCATATTCAATTGCATTGTAAACTCTTGAATGACTGAGGGCATTTTTGTTGGTAATAAACACTATTTCTTTTTATATTGGTTTCACAAACTGTGTATTTGATGTGACAGTTTCAAATAGAATAAAACTCTCGAAACCGTTTGTCGGTTCGTTCTGCCCGAACACTATTTCACTTTGAAACAACAACATAGCGAACAGTGATACAACACGTGCGCTGAATCACCATTTAGATAAAACAGTCAAACAACAATCTGTGGAATCTTAGAATTAATAGCTACATTCAGAAGCTCCATCATATTGTTGAAGCCGTTCAAGCTGTACACAAAACCTTGTATTTGTTACTTCAAGCAAAACTTCCGAAACATGTTTCCAAACCACCCAAACCCTTGAAGCAAAAACTGGAACTAGTTTTGAGAGTAATTGAGCACCGGTCGCCTTACTTTTATATATATCGGTTATTTCTGATATAATCATGTTGGTTTGAATGCTCTTTCTTCATGTGGATCTTTATTGTAATCTTCGTACATTTTGAAAGTCGTTTGCATTGAATTGTTTGTATGTTCTTATATTTTCTAGTTTGATATACAAAAACGCCCTTGTTACCAATTCCAACAGGTATTTCATTAAAGGCAGTTTGGGTGTGTTTGCAGTCTATTGAATATATATTTTTACGCACACAGCTCTTAGCATTATGTTACAAAACTGGTTTTAAACGTCTCTGATCAATTAGTTCATATCAAAATGCTATACTTGAATGACAAATGCATTTCATATGTTTTTGTCATTTGCATTCCAATTGATAAAACGAATCTTCGTTTGACGTTTGATACTCTAGGGTACCTTCAAATGAGAATGTGTTTGTATCTGACAAACATAGATGATCATGTCTTCTGTGTACACTAATAGTTAAGCTGTATTATGTTAAATTGAACTTTTAAAGATAACCTTAGAGATAAATTAGCCTTTATCGCTGCTCCGTCTACTCTTAAGATCATTTCAAGTGCGTTATAATAGTATCACACTGTTGATATTGCATGTATGTGAAAAGGAACTGTTTTATTACATGGCCGTATGATTTAATAAATCTGTATTAGCCACACTAAGGGTTAATGAGTGTGTACTGACGAGCGCTGGTGTGGGCAGGGGCTGTATTGGTGCTGCATTGATAATTTTAATTAATTTAGTTCATACATCAAATATAGGCTAGTGGAAAATGTATTTTAGATTTAAGAATGTTAAAGTAATTCATTTGTCATTATGAAAAGCTACTTCAAATAGAAAGTGACATATTCTCTTTAGAAAAACATTGTTTAACCATTTCATCCAAAAATATTTTAAGATCTCATTACAACACAAAATCAAAGATTTGAAAAACATACGATACACGCTCATCTGATGAACTGTAAGATTTCGTATTCCGTTATAAAAATATTAGTCAATAAATCGTATTTACATAGATATTTCCCTTCATTCTGTAGAGAATATAAGTATTCAGATGTCTTTGGATCGTATTCATTCTTGTCCATGTTACAATATCAACAAAATCATATAGCCATTAAATTTAGATTTGACTTTATTAATAGCTGAGTGTAATAAAAACCAAAACGCATTTTATGAAAAGATTAATTATCGAAGACGTAAACATCACACTTTACATTTAAAGCAGCATATGGCAGCCCTGATTCCGACTTCCAGAAGGTTATCGATGACTATTGGGAGTGGCGACTGATGGAGGCCCCAGAATTCGCATCCAGTATTGATGTGCACACTTACGATGACCGCGTGGAGCAATTTGGATTGGATGATTTGGATAGAAGATTTGTAAGTTGGCAAATGTGTGTGTATTAAATTCTTAAACAAAACTGCAGATTGAAAAGTGACAAGTTCTTCTATAAACCTTTAGGGAAGATCAGCGTCTTGATGGTTTGATGGTTTTGCACGTAGTAATAGACTGTGTTCTTTTCCTCTTACCTGTTACAGTATTATAGATAACAAGTCTATTAGTGCCATTTTATTTCAATCAACGTATGGTAACAATGCTTAAATATGGCCATAACGTTGTGCGTTTATAACTGTTTTGTAGAAACGACAAATACAAAAACCCTGTACTGGGATTTATTGTCCAATTGTTTAGAATAATTTTGACTTGTATTGACAAGGATTGTTATCCCGGCATCTTATATCCGAAACCTTTGCTTTCTAGAATGAAGCAAAAAAGTTTTTGAGCCAACTGTCCACGGTTCCTAGAGACCAACTCCCGAGTGAACGACAGGTCAGCTATGACATTCTGAATGACACCCTTGAAGTATTCACTGCAGGGCATAAATGGAAAAAGTAAGATTTATTTATAAACATCTGATTTTAAAGCTAGTCACTCAATATGAAAACTAAAATAAAACTTCTAATGAATGAAAGCAAAATTAATCACCATGCACTTTCTAGATTTTTATAAACCGATGAAACTTTGAAATAGAAGGAGACATCTATATTAACGTTTGGCTTTTAATCAGGGCTTTAATGGTAGCCCGAGTTTGTCATAGAGGTTTGTCTCTGAGTTGTCTGGCATACATGGTAGTTCTAGTGTAATAAAACAGATTTAAAGGGGTTCTATATGGCCTGCAAGTCAGTAAACGTCCTGGTAGGCCTGCTGTAGCAGCAACAGAGTGAAAAATGCTGCTGTTAGAGCTATACATATATGATATACATTCCCCAAAAGGGAAATAGTCTAGGCGTTGCAGAAAGACAGTCAATCATATTCTGACTTATTGGTTGAAACAAAAGACACTTTGTCTTAGATTGACCCCCACTGGATAAAAGGACAAGCGTTTCGATTGTGCGTAGAACTATTAAAATATAAAAATTAATCATGGTCTAGGGATAAACGTCGTGTTTTTGTTCTAAGCTCAAGCGACGAACAAACAATTGTGCAATCATGGTAATTCAAGGCAAATCAGACAAGAAGGTTTTATATGATTTTCTTAACATTTCCAAGAATTTACATCTGTCAAGAAAGTTCTGAAATAAACGTCTAAGTTATGCTCGAAAGGCATACAGCTTTATATAGACAATGCTTCAGCCCACGTATGCACAGTGGTACATTCGTTCCTAGGACAACAGAAAGTTGTTTATAACCATCGACAACCTTTCGCGCTAGGTTATAGAAGTGTTTTTGATTCTTGAAATGTTCTGTGTCTCAAAGGTATTCCAAAGGGAGACTACTTGCAGCATTAAGGTCACTGAGAACAATACTAAATAATAAGTCCATATCTGTACGGGGGAGAATACTATGCCGGATCGAAAAATTTCCGATGCCTTGCGTATTTTAAACATACGAAGACCAATAACAAGGCATACGAGCTCTTTACTTCAGTTTAAAACAAGAAAACATCTCGTTTTATTGATGAAATCTAAACTTCCTCAACCGCCCAATAGGTATTGCCTCATATTAGTAAAACAAAAGTAAATAATAATTGTGTTATTCAATTTGCAGTTATGGTCAGATGAACCCAGTGAACTTCCTGGAAGGCATGTGGACAGACATAAGCTATTTTGTGCCGACAAAATTCTCAACATACGAGGACTTTGTCAACTACTATACCAGGGTTTACGGCTGGGGCGATCAGGTAAAACTTTTACCTTATTTCTTTACAATTCTTTACTGCATTTAAGCTGATGTTGGCTCCGCATGCCATTGCTATTTATTTTATTAATGTTGAAACAAGTATTCGATTATACCTATGCACTAGTTAACATCCCTAGTGTACCCGGGTGTCGCTGACAGTTCTATAGCAGTAACCCAAACATGTATTGATACAGATAGTTTGCTGCATATGCATTTTAGAGGACGTGTTTCCAAGCATGGTGTTCCTTTAAACGTTTGAATAGTGGGCTTGGGCTTACCTAAGCCTTTGTGACGTTTTTTGCGGAATATGTTTTCTTTGACCGTTTATAACAGTAACCAAACGTAGATTGATAAAGATGAGAAAATGTTAGGTATGTGATTTCATTAAGGTCTGCAACTAACAATACCTGACACCTTGCATGATATTGAAGTGCTTTTGTAAAATATAACATGTATGGCAAGGAATGCAAATTGCTATCATAAGAGCAATGCTGATCCAAATTGCTGTATCTGTTACAAATAATCTGTTCTACTATCTGGCATTTTCAGAATTAGTTCAGCTATACATATTTTGTACATTTAATATGTCTATGGTCATGATTACGAAGAAAACGGCAAATCTTCATTTCATGGTAACGTTTCTTCCAGTGAAGTTTGGATGATGAAACATGAAACTTCCCTAGTTTCTGAGCTTGTCCCAAAACTCAGACATAATTCTTCAAAGAATAAGGGCCCAGATATTGATATGAAGTAAATTTAACGATGATGGAATCTATCAAAATATTTCGAGAAAAAATTTATGTGTTTAATTGGTCACAGAAAGAATGATAAACATTAAAACAAAGAGTGTAAACATGCTCCAGTAGCATACATTTAACATTGTATTAAACCAAAATATTTGATTGTTTATATGATAGTCTCGAATTACCAGTATAAAATTCTTAAATTCTATAAGCTAAAAGAACTTTGTTCTAGAAATAATGTTATTTACCGATATCATTGAGTTGAAACATATAATCGATGTATCAACAACATGCATTTAAACTAGTTTTGAAATACACTACATTAATTTATAACTGATCGCCATGTATATATGCAGAATATTCTATTTATAAATGATCAAGGGGGTCATCTTTGACTTATATCATTGTCTTTATTATGTGAACTGTTTTATACGAAATAAACTTTGTTCTGTTCTTCATTAATTTGATTCAAATCAAGCAAATCATATATCGGTTTTACGTATAAAGATCACGTAAGTGATTCAAATAAAGTAAAACTTAAAATTTTATGCCTAATTTAATTTCATGCATGTTAGTTAAAGCTTCCCCAAATATTATTTGGGGTTGTTTTATAAAAAGAAATATATATGTTTATAGATGATGATGAATTTATAATTAAGCTTACGATCAAATTCCTAAATAGTTGTATTGAAATTATCCTTTTCATGAAAGAAAACATGTTTAAATAAAAAAACAAATGTCGTTTCAGGCTCTGAACTACATCAGAAGAATGAGAGTGGCCATATCTGAGGGAACAACAAACCACTGGGTGTCTATGGTACTGAAATATTTCAGTGTATGGTATAAGTTGGGTCATTCTTAGATAACGTCTGTTTGCCGAGCCATTTCCCGTACGTACTTAGGTCGGGAACTATTTATTACTAAGGGGTATCTTAAGCTCTCGATAAAGTACTTTTAAGCCGGTTTAGGTGAGTTTTTCCTCACCTTTGACATACCGAGCAATGGCAGTTATTGAAACATTTACCAACAGCGATAGTTAGAGTTATGTGTCTTTGTTGTGTTTGGCATTGGTCCATTAGCCTTTCAATACAGGTTTGGTTTAAGTTAAGGCTACTAGGCTATCACTGTAGTGTAAAACATTTAAAGGGGAACACTATGCTACACCAACATGAAGTACTCCCGCGAAAATTACCGTAGTCTCCCAAACAAGCTTAGTAGCAAAACGTTTAAACATAAACCCGGTTTAGTGGCACTGGGTAAACGCCAAAGACATAGAACATAAAATCACAAACAAGAAACATAGAAGAACAGCACAAAACTCACAAACAGCACAGTGCATACATACTATATATAAAGAATAGGTATGTTTATCAAGAATTTTTAGGTACCGCCTTGGAACGGTCAGTAACAATGTAAATTTACTGGGATGGTTAAATGTGTAAAGTAGTTGATAATTCTTTAACACGGGAAGAGTTTATTTGAGTTGAAATTCCGCTTCAATCCAAATGAAAAATGCTTTAGACAAATTGAATATTTTTTTCAAAATTGTTCCGGATATTCCAATCAAGAATAACGTGTGGCTTATATGAGATATATTTTAAGAACAATTATGGTTTTGACTAAAATTCAGAACGTAGATAAACAAATGTTAAACATTATAGTAAAGTAACGGCTATGCTTTTGAACGCAAGTTTTTCTGACCGTAATTCTATACAAATCATGATTCGTAATGTTTGCTTAGCTTTAAAATACGCATTACTATATTTTGGCGATAAACATTATTTTTTATGATATAAGAAAATATGTAGAGTATTTAAAAGAAGACGAATTGTCGAAATCTATGAAGTTCAATTTCATAATAATATAATTTTAACAGTATGCTTTGTCGTAAGAATGATAATAAACAATTGTTTTCCTTCAATTACAGAACGCTTCCATTGGACAAATCGAGGCTCTCATCGGCTCGTCCAATACAAACTGTCCATTGTATGCCCCTTTTAATGAAACCCTTGACAATGTTACAATACCAGAGAGTAATAAGTAAGTTTGCTTTATAATATTACTACTACTTCTACTACTACTACTACTAAATCAATAAATGGAAGCCAAAAACCTCTTTGCTGCATGATGATGATGTTGATGATGCTGATGATGATGATGATGATGATGATGATGATGATGATGATGATGATGATGATGATGATGATGATGACGACGAGGACGTCGACAACGACGATTACAATTATGATGATGATGATGATGATGATGATGATGATGATGATGATGATGATGATGATGATGATGATGATGATGATGATGATGATGATGAAAAAGTGGTATTCCAGTATATCAGTATTTAACTGTGAGATTAAAACTATAAAAAGGGGAAATTCAATTTTAACTTATTGTTATACAAACGCTAATCATTATAAATCCGTTCTTACTAGTCAAATTAAGTCAATTTCCATACTTTATTTCAATGGTTTACGTATTTTACAGAACAAATCTCAGAACCGCAGCTGAATCAGTTTTTACAGTGTTTCGTGATAACTTCACTGCACTCAAGACGTTCATTGAGACGGTAACTATTATCTTTTTACTTTTATTCGTAATACATACAATCCCTTTCCCAACCTTAAATACCAATCATTTAAGTCAAGAACAACGCTTAATAGGTATAATCATTAAGTGTAGTTCCCATTTAAAATGTTCACATTCATATGTTTAAGGCTGAAATGTCACATTAAATTCCTATTATAGGATTATGATTAGTACAAAAAGACCGCATTCTAAACATAGCATGTCCACAACGAAACGGAAACAATTGGCTTAGAGGTTTACTTGCACTCAACTAAATTGTTAAACCCTTAAATAATCCGAAAATTACACAAACCATTATAAAGATACATGAGTAAGCATGCCAATTATTGTTGAAATACGACAAAGAAAGGAGACTACTCAGAAACGTTACTAATTTGTTAATGTGTAGCCACATTTAAAGGTGCTTACCAAGACGGGTAAAGCCTTACCAACCGAACACTTTAACAAAAAAAAAAACAAATGCAGAAAAGAAGTAAACACCGATACACCATTAGTTGTGCATAAAGTACTTATTTTTCTACTGACGTCATATACCCAGTAAATGACATGGCTGTTATAGAAAGGGCCTAGTAAGATATTTGTATAGTTGTGTATAAACAAAGCTTATGTTTACATGTGGCAATATTTTCGACAATTAACAGATATTGACTTGACTTGACTTGTCCTTTTAAGTGTCTGACAGTTTTTGGTATGATATTAACCCTTAAGGTCCATGCACAAGTGCAAACATTAAGGGCATTCAATCTTAATATTGAAAACGATATGTATTTTACAGGAGTACAAAAATGCTTCTCGGACAGAATACGGCGTAAGCTCGCTGCCCAATGGGGAGGACTACTACCGTGCTTGTCTACGGTGGCACTTGTCCACGGACATTACCCCAGAAGAAGTACACACCCTTGGAGTTCAAGAAGTGGCTAGGATACATGGACAGATGATGCAGGTATGGTTTGAATTTTCCATTAACAAGCTTGTCCGTAGAATTGCATGATTGTTTATCCAAGGTTGGTTGTGTGTCTAAGATAAAAAATGGTCTTATCATCAAACCACAAGCTATTAAATATTTAAATACATATTCTTTTGTTTAATTGGTATCTTTGATGAGCTATTCGTATAAGTAAAACTGACTGACATTACGCACCTTTTTAAAGTCCTTAATTTGAAAAACATCAAGAACTAAACAATTGTTCGGCGTTTTTACTTGACTAACTCATCGCATCGGCAGCATTTTAAGTTTGTCCATACCAATGGCATTACACTTTGATAAAACTTCGGACATGTCCATATCTTTTCCAATCAAACTCAATTTCAAATGATTTCCCAACCCTATATATTTTCCCTACTGAACGACAACGACAACTACATGAAGTATAACGAAGCTATTACAACTTCGTTAAAAACGACAGTGGATTTATGAAGCTGCTCAAGGCAGAGTTACACTTAAGTAAATGGGAAAAAGGAATACAATATAAAGCTAATAATTAGTTTAGTATTTACAAAACGGTCTCACAAACATTTAAAAGGTTTCTCAAGTAAAATAGACTATCCCTGAAGTCTAATGGAATTATGAAATTATCAGAATTAACACTACTTTTCATACCATTAAGGTCAATTAATAGTGTTTTTTATCTTCGGCACATTAATGCAAGCCTAACAACTACATTCTCCGTTACTTTCAAACCATTACACTTGCTTAAGGAGAAGACTTTTTTTTTAAAACACCAAGGCAACTCCAGCCTTTTCATTAGTAGTTCAACCGATCTGAAAACAACCAGAGCTCTAATAAGAGATACACGTTCGTCTGTTTTAGTTGTTCAAGTACTCGACAAATATATACGTCGGATGTATGGCCTATGCTATGTATATGTTTTGGCTTATGGTAACAGAAGTGTAATATATCATGTTTGTATTGTTAACCTTTTGTATGCAAAGCCAATGTAAAGGTTTTTACACAATTCAACAGCAGACGATGCCAAGGCTCTGACAAAACCACTACTGGTTTTGTGACATGAGCTAAACTTATCGATACTTCATGTTAACTTGCTTAAGATAAATCATAACTCAAACAATGAAAATAATAACAATACCCTCCTCTTTGTATTTAAGGTTATGGCTAAACTGAAGTTCACGGGAACTGTGAAGGAATTTTTCCACATGCTTAACAACAACAGTACATTTATTATACAATCAAAGGTAAGCAGTTCAAAACAATAATGCAAAGAAATATGGCATTTTCGTTTTGCTGTGTAAATACTTATTTGCGAAAAGGCATAAAATCTAAACTATTTCTTATTTTGTTCATTTTTCAGGAGGAAACCATAAAAAAATATGAAGAGATCATACACGTTCGTATTAAACCTCAACTGGCAAAGTTGTTCAAAAATATTCCAAACAATCCTGTCCAGTAAGTCATCTTTAGCTTACAAACTTAGCTCGTTTGTTAAAATATCTGTTAGCTGATATGAATCACTCCCTAGTCCGTTTCTTAAATACAAACGAGGGCCGGTGAAATTTTAGGGAGGAGATGCCAACATGCCTCAGATGAAAAACGAGCCATCGACTCTGGAGTATGATGGGGAAATTTTTACAAGCAAACTAGTCTCGTACAATTATTTTTGATAAAGAAGTGTTATTTGTACTCCGTTTTAATTTGGAAGGCCGTGTTCCACTCGAGTGCATTATGTTTTAATTTGGAAGGCCGTGTTCCACTCGAGTGCATTATGCACATTCGGATTTCAGGAGGCGCTTTACGGATTAAAATCACTTAAAAGACGCATGCTTTCATAATTAATGTCATTTTAATGACGTACTTATATGCGTTCCACCTCATGTTAACATTTAACAATGAGGTAAATTATGACGCGAGGTAAGCGGGTAAATAGAAAATTAAAATTATAGTAGAAATGTCATTCACATATACAGTTGTTGAACTTCACATTATTCGCAAATCATTAAGAATAGAAGTTAATATTCAATAAGGTATCCCGATTGGAAAAGAAAATGTTTATATTAAATTAATATGTTTGCAAGGGAAACGGTAGAAAATGGTTGAATATACAACGCGAACATATTGATTTAAATGCGGTGGTCGAAACGCAGACATAAAATGAATGCAGATTTGCCGTATCCGGAATGCCAGAGTTGCCTGCCTTAAATGGCTATTCGAAGCTGCATGACTGTTGTATATCATACTGAAAACTGTAAATGTAAATAATGTAATGCATTAACAGATTGGAGAAAGCAAATTAAACCATCGTTAAATCTTCCATACTCGTAAATCATCAGCCTTAATTCACCTCAAATACATCATCCCCGTTTTTCCTCAACCAGCCACTTCCTTCCCTCAATAGCTTGCTCGTGCGCGCGCACGCACGTACGCACTTTAGTTAATCATCAAATTAAGTAAGAAACGATCTACGTTAAATCAAAATACAGAAAATTTGAAAAAAAATCCTCGCTATACTTGAAGCATGGTGTCTTATTCTAGCCTACAGCATAAACCTTGTACAGCCACCTTATTCATCAAAAAGTATATCGCAGAAGTGACTTATTCCCTCATTTATTGTGTTTCATATAGCTCGAGTATTGCTGACGTTAAATTAATGTATGCGACTTGCGGGACATCAAAATACTGATAAAAGGCATAATTAAACACTTACATATGCGTTAAAAAGGTTTGTAATATACAAGCATGACCTTCTTAGTCATTGTATTACGCAAAAATCTTTCAAAAAATTTCAATTATTGTAAGACCTTACCATCTCTTATTAGTAATCCTCACTTACCGATGCGACCACCTGTTTGAAATATGAGAAGTTATGATCTTTGCACAGCCCCATTAACAGAAATGTGTTAGTCAGAACGATGTATTGTTTCAGGGTGAAGGAAATGCCCTTTGATGGTCCAGGAGGGATGTATTTTTCTGGTTCACCAGACGGGACCCGTCCTGGTGTCTTTTACGCCAACGTCATGAAACCAGCAAACAAGTAAACGTCGAAATATGTTTAATGCATTCATAAGAGAACTAGTGTCTGTAAAATTGAAAAGTACTTATTGACTTGCGCACTTTGTTTGCCAAATAATGGTAAAAACTAAATACTCAACATTTCAAACACCATCTAATGAAATTATTGTTAAATAGATGTCTCATATTGAAGGTATCAGATTGTTGTCAAGGCAAAATTTATTAGCGGAAAAGACAAATTTGCATTTAACGAGTCTGAGCAAATATTTAGTCATGTAATATATTCACATCTTGTAAACTCCAATGACCTTACACGCTAGTGTAACTAGGATACAGAAGGATACCTCTTGCAATGTGCATATTTTCAGAACAATGTCACTTTTATAAATAACGATATCGTGAATTATTTACAAACCAATTTGTTTTTGCATTCACAATTACTTTCTTCTGAAATATGTTCATCAACATTTATTTTGACTATTTTACTGCAAAACTTGTAATGTTTTTACCCCTTTTGCTTTAATATTGCAAAGTCAGGCATGTTTATAGAATTTCAAAGGAGAACTGATATGTTAGACATAATAAAAGGCAAACTTACATTACAGCATGTATATGTTAAACCTTTCATATATATATTACGTAGCCCGACGTACAGCATGGTAGCCCTCGCCTTGCACGAGGCAGACCCTGGCCACCACTTGCAGGTATGTGTTAATTTCTAATCTTGTAGGAGCTCAATTTAATACACACTTAGTCAGCAAATATTTCCCAACATATTTATAGATTTAGTCAAACAATTCGCTACCAAACGAAATATCTAATATCATTTCCGGTTTTGGAGCTTAAAATGTGTTTAAACTACTAGTAGCATACATAACATTTTCAAAAGCATATTTGATTATGGATATAATCGGACTTTGTTTAACCGAACAAAACTAGCTTACATATTGTATGCGGATATTCTATTTAGTTTATGGTTTATATATTTTAATTTATTAAGCTCGATTTTGAAAAAGCTAACAGCTTATTGTCCGTTCCCTGTGTCGAAATCAATAATGGTGAATATTTTGAGAGGACATGAGAAGGAAGCCATGACGGGATCGAACTCACAACCTCTTGTTAGAGCTGCAGATACTTATACCACCACTAATACCCTACTATGTATGCCCTTGTGTGAGAGGCGGTTACTTATACCATCACTAACACCCTACTATGTATGCCCTCGTGTGAGAGGCGGTTACTTATACCACCACTTACACCCTACTATGAATGCCCTTGTGTGAGAGGCGGACACTTGTACCACCACCAACACCCTACTATGTATACCCTTGTGTGAGAGGCGGATAATTATACCATCACTAGCACCCTACTGTGAATACCCTTGTGTGAGAGGTGGATACTTATACCACCACTAACATGTATGCCTCTGTGTGAGAGGCGGATACTTATACCACCACTAACATGTATGCCCTTTTGTAAGATGTGGATACTAATACCACCACTGACACACTACTTTGTATCCCCTTGTGTAAGAGGCAGATACTTATACCACCACTAACGCCCTATTATGTATGCTCTTGTGTGAAAGGCGACCACTTACACCCTACCGTGAATGACCTTTTGTGAGAGGCGGATACTTAAACCATCAGTAGCATCCTTCTATGTATGCCCTTGTGTGAAAGGCGGCCAATTATACAACCACTAACACCCAACTGTTTATCCCCTTGTGTGAGAGGCGGACACTTATACCATCCCTAACACCCTATTATGTATGCCCTTGTGTGAGAGGCGACCACTAACACCATACTATGTATGCCCCTACTTATACCACAACTAACACCTTACTATGCACGCCCTTGCGTGAGAGGCGGATACTTACACCACCACTAACACCCTACTATGTATGCCCTTGTGTGAGAGGCGGATACTTACACCATCACTAACATCCTCCTGTGAATGCCCTTGTGTGAGAGGCGGACACTTATACCATCACTAGCACCCTACTGTGTATACCCGTGTGTGAAAGGCAGACCCTTATGCCACCACTAACCCCCTTACTATGTATGCCTTTGTGTGAGAGGCGGACACTTCTACCATCATTAACACCCTCTTATGTACACCCTAGTGTGAGAGGCGGACATTTATACCATCACTACTCACTACTATGCTTACCCTTGTGTGAGAGGCGGGCACTTATACCATCATTAACACCCTTATATGTTTACCCTAGTGTGAGAGGCGGACACTTATACCACCACTAACACTCTACTATGTATACCCTTTGTGTGAGAGGCGGACATTTATACCATCACTACTCACTACTATGCTTACCCTTGTGTGAGAGGCGGACACTTATACCATCACTACCCCCTACTATGCTTACCCTTGTGTGAGAGGCGGACACACTTATACCATCACTAACATCCTGCTATGAATGCCCTTGTGTGAGAGGCGGACACTAATAGGGTCACTAACACCCTTCTGTGTATACCCTTGTGTGAAAGGCGGACACTTATACCATCTCTAGCCCCCTACTATGTTTGCCCTTTTGTGAGAGGCGGACACTTATACCACCACCAACACCCTACTATTTATACCCTTGTGTGAGAGGCAAACACCTATACCACCACTAACACCCCACGTTGTATGTCCGTGTGTGAGAGCCATAGTTGCGTGTTTTTACGGCAATTGCATGCGCAATATGAGGAAAGAGTTGCATTTTACTAAATTCATACAATACCGTCACATTGTATGAATACAGTTACATTTTCCATATTACCTTCAATTTGACATTCGATGTGACTGTATGAATTATACACTATAAAACATTCTCTATTTCCAGGATATCTACACCCAGGTTTCAACAGGGGTTGCTAATTTTCAGAGGTTTACCGACTACAGCAAATATTTCTCAGTGCCTTACCATTTCCCGTTTTACACAGCAAATAGTGAGGTAACCAAGACAGTGTATCCTATTCTTCTTATGCATACAATAATGAAACAGAAAACTAGGGATAAGACTTTCTTGCACTTAACGTTTCCTGATACGTGTACATTCCTCAATTTATCACAGTTTATCATTATTGTCATTCATATTAAGCTCTTGAAACACGTCACATACGTTTTATTTAGCTCAAGAAATGCGTATAACCTACATATATTCATATAATCTGTTAGCACGGTTTGTGAGCAATTTGATGCTATGTGATGCCTTTGGAAGATCAGCCCTAGAAAACCGGTTTCAACCATCGGCTTATTCAACAGCATTCGCTGACCTTTCAAGGCTATTTATATTGATTCTGTTAATACAACATTATGGACTTCGTTTAATTCTTTGTTGATTTGCTTGTTGTTTTTATTTAAATTTAAGTTTCAGAACTGCTTTCAGAACATAAATTAATTTAAGCGTTTTCCCATTTCATTTCTTTTTAATTCGTATGATACATTGCAGGGTTGGGGATTATACTCGGAATCACTGGGAGAAAAGGACTACCTCGATGTCTATAATGACGAATATGAACTGTAAGTTGTTGTGATGACATTAGATTTCAATATATTCAGTATATATCATTGTGAAAACATAGCATAATGAATGCAAATATAAAATTGACATAATAAATTGGAGATTGTGATATTTTATTTACGATGCTTAACTGACAGAAGAGTTGTGTTTTGTGTTCTTAAGAGACATATCAGCATTACGACGATTTAGCCACTAATAAATAAGTTTTTACTCAAGGACTTGATACTTCCTAATGCAATTATTGTTTTGAATTCATGTTTCAATTACAATGTATTTGTATTGCAGGATGGGACGCTACAGCTTCGAAATATTCCGTGCCTGTCGCCTGGTTGTGGACACAGGACTACATTATTTTAAGTGAGCTCGCAGAACTAACTGTTCTAAGCTGCTCATTTGTTTGAAATGGTTTACGAAAATTTCATGCATGTATATTGTATGATATACAATACAATATCAGAAAGAAGCAAACAAATTAAGCGAACGGCAAAATATTAATAATAATATGGACCCAAATAGTTTTATATTAAATCAAAATGCCATACTTTAAATTCAAAACTGCAGAATGTCGATTGGGTCAGCTGAAAACAGATATTACACGCACATTTAATTGTAGGATTCAGTTAATGTGTTTATTCAAAACAATTGATGTGATACAAAATAAATTAATATGATGATTATTGATATTAAGCTTTGCTTAATTCTTATTTTAGTTGGACAAGAGACGATGCCATTGAATATGTACTAAACTACACGTCCTTATCCCGGTCGTCAACAGAGACAGAGATTGACCGTTATATCACCTGGCCTGGACAAGCCACGGCGTACAAGATTGGTGAAATCAAAATAAGGCAACTAAGGCAACGAGCGATGGATGAACTTGGTGGGTAGATTGGAAAATCACAACACTGATTACAGTAGTCATTTGTTACAAGGGATACGATTTGACGTATCGATAATTTCGATGAATTTAAACGAGAATGATTCATTTCGATTTTTAAATCAACCCATATCCGGAAAAAAACTATTCAGCGAAACTAGCGACTTTAAACTACAGGCATATATTCTCATAATATAACATGGTGTATAAATATATACTGCTTCTCTTTTTTGTAGGTTCATTGTTTGATATTCGAGATTTTCACTCTATTTTCTTGGACTACGGGATTGCGCCTCTGTCTGTCATAGAGCGACTGGTGGAACAATGGATTCGAAAAGAAAAAGAATCGGGTAAAATGTGAAAACACTTTATCTTCCAAACGCCAAATAATAAGTGGACATATATGAAAGACACACTACAAACACACAAGATATTCTTGTTATAATTGTGAACAGCAGTCTCGATTTGATCTGGTAAAGCAGCAATGGACAGTAAAACACGTTCAAGGTCCCTTAGCAACCGCTCCTACTTCAGCGGTATTATATTTCCAAGAGTAGCACTGTCCCAAAGTACCAGAAACATATAACTGAACTCAATATGTTTCAAACCTATATTTTGCGTTCTTTTGAAGATTCATTTGAGAAGATCTCGAGCGAGTTCTGGGACTGGAGAATGTCTCAGTCACGTGAATTCTCCTCCTCACTCGGCGTGTACAAGTTCAACGACATTCTCGACTCGTATGCATATGCTAAGTTCGATGAAAACAAGGTAAATATAATAAGAGTTTATCCGTTTCAATTCATTGTTAAAAGACTTGCAATTACCATCAACATGAGCTTTTTGAAATGCTTTAAATGGACATTGAACAGTAACTGGTGTCGTTTGAAATAAAATCCAATTAAAAAAATAGGTATTAGGAAACCTAGGCAATGCAATGTTTAATAAATTTGATCAGTCCATTAGCGTGCTGAAATGAACGACACCTAAGAAAGGCTTCGAAAACAGGTCGATGGGTGAATGCGAAAAGGTTCTAAGTGACTTTAAATAAAGAAGCAGATAGAACCTTTTCGCTTTTACCCCTCGAGGTGTGAGCTCTTATGAGTACCAATTTGGTGAAACCTAGACGATGCAACTATTAATTAGATACACCCTTTCAATGTTATATTACAGAAGACAGCGGATGACTTTTTGAAAAGGTTATCGTGGATAGATGGAAACAGATTCACTGGAGAAAAGAAAATTTCCTTTGATGTCTTGACAAATATTCTTGAGACTTTCGTAGCAGGCTACAAATGGAAAGAGTAGGTCACGCACTCTTCTCTGAAGTTAAAAAAGATAAAATGAACTAGATTATTCTGTTACATTTTCAGAAAAATCATTTGCAGCGATGTTTTACAAGTCTGATGAAAATTTAATTCGTATTTGAATTTGCGGTGAGTCATTAATCGACGGAGAACAATATACATCCAGTATGTAACTCTAGAGGCTTTACATTAAGTCTCAAACATTGGTGTACGAGGAAATTTAGTATTTAATGCAACTGAGCTCTTCTAGGAAATGAAATACATTTTACGTATGTTAATCTTTAGATACATATTTCTTTCATATAAACCACTTTAGTATGCATTACAATTCTAGAGTTTTCATTCAAAGTTCTCAGCTTTTTATTGTATTTTCAGCATGTTGTGGTTTGTTTAGTTATATATTAAGGGTATTTTATCAGACGTATAAGAGAAAACCCAACCACATTTTAGAAAACCCTTTAAATCTCAAATCCATTTTGTTATTTTTTTACGAGCATAGGAAAGTAAGCTTTCAAACAAATCTGCAAAATTGATGCTTTTGACAAGGAAATAAAGGTGCATCTAGACTCATATACTAAGGGCTTATAGATTAATGTATTTACTTTGTACAAATTATTTAAAAACAAAATATCCACATTTTCTCATAAAACGTATCGCCACTTTATCGAAATATGCAATTATTACAACATTGTCGTCGTTTCGGTTGCATTACATGCTGAAATTAACTTCCCTTTACCTCCTGGGGCTACAGCCCTAATATCGTCTGTCGTGTTTCTATATTTTAAACCTGCTTATGTATTTTCTTTCAAGCTATCAACCCCTCAACCCGATCAATTTTCAAGAGCTTTGGTTTGCTGGACTAGATTTGTTTGTCGATGGTAATGTTTTTGATACGGAAGGAGACTTCACAAACTATGTCAGAAGACTGGAACTTGCACCTATGCAGGTATAAAATCGACAAAGATATTTAAGCAATATTTTGTTGTTGCATAGCGATTGGCGTGTATATAAGAGTGGACATGAACTTATTTGTTCATTATATTATTTTGATTTTGTTATTATTTTAGTTGTTTTTATGATATTGGCTTAGAGGTTTATCCATCATAAAATAAATTTTAGCTGATAAAATCTGAGCTACAATACCATTGATGGTAAGTAATCAGTAGACTTTAGATTAAAGTAAAACTAAAAAGTTGAACATGTTTCATAAGCGTTGATGGTTTGTTATTTCTGCACCTTTCACGAAACAGCTGATTGAAACAACAGAATAAAACTACGAAATTTAATTGAAACTACAGGAATATCAGCTGATAAATTAGCCCAAAACGAACACGTTTCTTGTTAAATTGCAAAACATTCACCTTTGTGGCATGTCCATTGTTTTCCAGCTAGACGAGATGATCGAGCTGAGCAAGATGGCAATTAAAAATGGCAATACAAACCATAACGCGTCTGTGGTATGTACGCATTAAAACCAGAATAAACAACTAAAAAATTAACATACAAAACAAAATTCAGTTGAAAGTAAACATTCAGATGTAAAACATATATTTATTTTTACTTAGCAGTTAGTATCCAAAACCAGTTTTCTTTAAGGCACTCCCTCGATGCGCTTTGATATCATCAGGACCTAAGTAAAGTGCAAGACGGGGATATTTCTCGAAGTTTAACTGCATCCATTTAGTCTGAGATTTTTATCTTATTGTTACACTGCCATTCGAATAGAATAAATAAACATAACACTGCCATTCGAATAGAATAAATAAACACAATCAGTGAAATTTCACATGTTAAACAAATATTAACACATCTTTCGTCGAACATAATTAAAATATTCGCTTTTATGAGTCTGATACTGTTAACAAACGGATTAATGCTCAGAAAAGTAAAAATGAATATTACAGTATTTTTTTCTTTCTTGTGCATCCAAACTTTAAAGTACTTAAACCATATGGATGTGTTTTATGGCAAAATGTCTCGAACTATCGAATCAACAATGCCTTTGATTACAGATGACAAAAATATAAGCGATATTTTGGCTCTTTTTTAACTTGGAAATTTGTGGCCATCTAGCTATGAATTAAAAAACAATGTAAATGCGAATATTTTTTATCTTACACAAATCATATGCATTTGTTTCGATCATGAAAGATAAATGAGTAAACATACTAATTTATTCAAATAAAACAATCTTATATTGTGCCCCTTCAAACATTTCATGTCGGTTTCATTTATTTTAGTCTCGCGTTCCTAAAAACATCGATGAGATGGTTGTTTCACCAAATAAATCCGCTCTGTACCAGCCATTTCTTGACTCAGCAGAAAGAATATTTGGTAACAGGGCGTAAGTAGCGATTGTCTTTTGTTACGGAATATTGTGTGTTCAACATCAGAACGTTTTTCATGCAACATCAGTATAATCTATCACATACCGTTTAGATCAGTTCGCCTAAAGCCTACAGTTTTGGCAAAAAAGAGGTACACTTCTTATTTTTTTGAGACACGTTTTTGTTTAATTAACGAGGTGCATCTCTAATTATAATAATGCAGTTATAATGACGAAATAAAGGTGCTGCTACATATTTGAATTGTACCACGAATTTATGGTACTATACTATAGAGGGGCACCTCTAAGAATGGAGCTGCCTCTCTGATGATGCAGGTGCATATTTGAATATAGATTTGCTTCTATATTAAGATATTAGTGCCTCTACAGAGATACTTGCGCCTCTTTAAATAGATAGAGGTTCTAAACCTATATTTGTTCTAGAGGTGCAATCTAGAGGTTCATTTCTTAATTTAGAGATGCAGCTGTATTTATGAGATAGAGGTTATAAACATAGGTGTTACACTTCAAATAGAGAGGTACAGTAACTATATACATATATTGTTTTAACATAGCGGCAACCTTATAGGGGTGAACCCCTTAACATGAAGGTGCACTTCCGTCTGTTGTTAAGGGCAAGTACAACTGATAGAAATACAGGTGCACCTTCAAATAAAGAGTATGAGTATAATTGTATTGTCATGAAATAGAAGTGATTAACATTTAAGAGTCGTGCAGCTAGTTTAAGATATGCAAACAGAGGTGTGCTACTATTTTATACGAAATAATAAGCCGTAATACGAAATAGGACTCAAATAGTACGTCATTTAAATCCGATTCTTTTTAAAATACTTTATCGTTGTGCGTCACTGTAGCATATCAAAATTGGAACGTTGACCAGTGTATAATTGTATTTTCATATAGATTTTGTTAGCAGCAGAACGTTCGGTAATCGCGGTGACTAACATCAAAAATGAGAAGAAGAAACGTAACAATTAAATCTATATTGTATAAAGATGCATGCAATTAACAGAATGTGCTTCTTTCAGAATGTATGTTTCTTTTTAATTACAGAGACGCTTTTGAAAATCGGTTAATAGCTGCTATAAAATCTTTAAACAACAAATTGCTTGAAGTGAAACAATTTTTGATCGATGTAAGTATAAACATAAATTTTAATTGAAATAATGTGTATTATTCTTGTTTTCGTATTTACGAAAACATAAAACATTCAGATATTTGGTCATATTATGTTAAAATGAACAATAGAGGACAGACTCGCAATTTATTAGTAATGCAATGAAATAGCGTATTGTTTTGCTTTTTCTACAACAACAAAAAACTTGTCTCTGAAAGTTTAGATCTTAAGTCCACGACCATCTTTGTACTCAAGAATTTTTTATTGATCAAATTAATCAGTTGTTTTGAATTGAATTTGAATACTACATGAGGGTTATTTGCAAGAATGGACTGAAGATAATCATATTAAAAAAGCTCTTTACAATGCAGTTTAGTTCCAGGATATACCGAGAGGTGTATTGGTTGTAAGATTATTTAAATATCTTGACATTTTCCACACGTCAAGGAATATATGCCAGCGACACGCCCCGGCCTGGGAATAGGGAGTCTTCCAAATGGCAAGGAAAACTACCAGGCGTGTTTGTATTTCCATTCGTCTGTCAATATGACAGCTGAAGAGGTTCATAACAAAGGATTGGAAGAGGTGACGAGGATTGAAAAACTCATAAGACAGGTTAATTGGCTTCTATTTTATAGGCAATGGTATGTATCTAGTCCAGATCATTAACCAATACTTGAAGTGTACAATGATAACGGGTTTTCTATCATGCTAGACTAGATATACTGTTTTCTTCTTTTGTACTTTTCGCGTTTGCAATAAGACCAACGATCTGTTTATAATAATAACACAATAATGATAGCTGTTCTGTTTTCAAAACTTCTATGTTAAATAGCGTTTGGTATTTCGAAATTCCAAGAACAATTGCTCGTTAACACAGTTGAAACATAGTCCATTTCAATTATAAAATATATTTAGTACTACGTGGATGAAGTGACATTAAGTATTACCTAAATGTATACGCTAAAGAAATTTCAATATATTTTCTTTCCAAAAGGTGTTAACAATTACAGGAAAGTAACAATATAAAAAGTATACACACAAAATTAATACTAGTAGAAGTACATTATGCTAGTGATGTATTTTTGTTCTTGGAATTATTGTTTTTGTACACGATGAATATCATAATTTACTACATAACTGCATACTTATATGAAGAATTAATTTAAAAAAGTAAATCACGAAAAGAATGCAAAAAAAAACCAAAACATTTTTATAAAAAAGGGAATATTTCAATAAAAACAGCATTTTCAAGTAACGTACATGCTCTTACGGACGTTCCATGCTTTGCTTAACTCGAAACCAAACTATTAAGTAATGGAGCATTTTTATTATTTCATTTTCAGCTTGAAATACGAATGGTCATTTCGGTTTCCATATACATACGCATTTAAAGGAAAGATAGATAGAAAATAAGTTTGCGACAGTATTGCATGTACATAAAATTGAAAAATAGTCTTTTACAAAATTTAATTCTTTGTTTCAGAAAATGGCTAACGTTGGCTTTCCGGAAAGCACGAGTATAAAGGACATGTATGCAAATCTTACAAACGATCCAAAGTTTATCCTGCCATCGAAAGTAAGCTATTAAAATATCCTAAAAGAAAAAAAAAACAGTGTACCTTAGATTTAAATTCCTTTGGCAAAATTAGCTTTATCCTGCGTAATGCAATAAACACCCGAAGACAGTTGAAAATAAGTCAAGTCACTGGCACTTAAGTTTGCCTTGTATGGAATTAAAACGTCTATTTAAACTTGAAAACTCACAACATAACTTACAACCCAGACTCTTCAGTCCGTCAACTGCGTTCGACCCGCAATGTTCTTCGTTATTTTGTTTTTGTTTTTTATACGAAACCAAGGCTGAAATTTTATTTGTACAGTATATAATGAATTTTAACAGAATTTCATTAGTGTGTTTATATATGATAAAAAATTAAATTGAAGTCTTAAATTGAATTATAATTTTATTGAACGCTATAGTGCCCCGGAATTGTGTTTACACACGTTATTCGTATGAATTTCTTTACAAGTTAAACTGTGAGTATGTTTTAGCCCAGTATTCCCTTGTTTAAAAAACAATGTCTTGGTAAAACTACAGTTAAATAGAAAATGTGTGTCACACTAATTACATTCCTTATTGTTGAAGTTTATTTCACATATGTCATATTTGTCATTTAAAGAAATGTGCAAATGATGTATACTTTTATAATGTACCACTCCAACCACATCAGTACTATTGATAATTTATAAGAGTTTAATTGAAGAGTTGCGCTCCAAATTGGCGACATATTTTATTCGCGCAATTCTTGTCATAGAGTATGCTGAAAATAATGTACCTAACAATACTATTTAGTAAAATATTGCTAGTGCCCTAATGCGATCACTTTATATGTATGACCATTCATGTTTTCCATCTTCATAATTTTTAAACCATCAATTATATTAACTTCAAAGTTCCTACATTTCATCACAGTTATAATTTCATCTGATTTGGTAAATGACATACCTTTAACAGAATACTGTAACTAAAAGATATATGGCCCTTTGTAAACATCAATATTCCAAATTAACAATAAACAACATTGTTTTATTACCACTTAAAAACTTATGAAAATATTGAAGGAGACTTCAAACAACAAACTGCGAACGGGTGTTCAATACATGCACAATAACTCTGTGAGCCATTGTTACCCAATTGCCTCCCTTGATTTCAAAAAAGAATAATTCAGATAAAGTTAATGGAAAAACTTGTAAGATTGAATAATGGTGATACTATGTTGACATTTTGCACATTTCAGGAACCATTACGCTGTTGCCCATAGTTCCTAACTGTCTCAATTAACATGAAGCGTTTTAGCAGAACTTGAACACTTGAGCATGTTTAGAACAAAAACTGTGTGATATGTTATTCATATAAGCCTTCCTTGACAACCACGTATGTTTGAAAATTATTCAAGGAATTAATGAATATTAATCGGAAAACAGTTGATGGCAATAGGTTGATACCCATTTAATCAAAAGGTTACCCCACCCCACCCTCCCTACCTCTTTATATTTATAATGGTTTGACCTTACTAAACTTTTGTTCGAGCTGTATTGCTTAAAGCGGATGGCGGAATTTGTACACAGTGCAACAATTTAAACTTTTTGACAAATACTTTTAAAGATAAAATTTGTTGCTGATTAACTTTACTTGGTTTACAAAAAGATGTATATGAATCAATACAAGAAAAATACCACTTCAGAAGAAATGTTTATTATCAGTAAGCAACATTTTTTTGTGATTGACTCTTACTTGAATAGTCACATCTTTGGACTTAAAATAGCATGTGTCAAAGATACTTTCATTCGCAGCCCTTTAAACAAAAAACAAATTACCTGACAAGATGTGATACTATGTTTTATTTACAGGCTGAGATATTGGCAAGATTTAACGAGCTCATACACGGTAGGATCGAACCTCTGATACCGAAATATTTCAAACATGCTCCTTCTCTTCCTCTTGAGTAAGTGTTTAGCTTCTGTTTTATTTACTTACAAATACGATGCAGAGCTATAGATAACTTTTTTGCTTAAAGTGAACTTTACACCCTCATGCAATCTAGTATAGTGTATGGGACCCCCTGGGGCCATTCATTAATGTATAATGGCGAAGTGTACTAGTACATTAAATTACAGAATTGAATGACTTATTTTATTTAATGAACTTTTATAGTACATAATTATATTAGAACTTGCACAGCAAATTACAAGTCCTCATTAATTTAAACATCTTTACTACTCTCTTGCCTTATAGCCTTCTGTAAGTCATTTAGGATAGTGGATCGATTTTAACAAACCGGTTTAACATTTAGACAAAACGGCTAGTTAGAACGGTAAAAAATACTCGGAAGAACGTAACGCCCTAATCATTATTTTTAATCTTACCGGTAAGAACAGCTATTTGATCTTATGTCGTAATGGGCGATTTTTAAAGTGTATTTACGCCCATTACGACTCTTATCTGTAGCTCTGACGATGTTACGATTATTATACACTTAACAAAACTGCTTAATACTCCATTTCATTTAAAAATAAAGACGCACATATGTGTGCAAATTGGCCACGCACTTTCTTTAACTTACATGTCATTTTGTGGTTTCCTAAAAATAATAATTCGTTTTTAGCCTTTAATTCAGATTCTGTTAATGGTGTTGCATAAATTAAACTACTTAACAATAGCGCCGCGGAGGCAACGCCAACACTCGTCAGTTTTGGGGTTTAAGCTAAATGGGATGTAACTTGAAAACTATAAGCTAAGAATGATACATACTCAACAATAAGTTTGTTTGTTTGTTTGTTTGCTTCCAATATAAGGCGTTACACAAAATGGTGGTTTCAGTAATATTGAATAGTATTTAACGCGTGTACGTTTTGGCCGCCTTTTATATCAGCACAGTTTTCGTAATAGTCTTAGATTTCCTGACAACAAAGTTGATGATCTTGTGAAACATTAGAATTTAAATTTTAAATGTGTTAAACATTTGAGACATGTTATTATTTGAAGCAATGTCACATCACTACCACCGTCAAATCACCTTTGTAATGTGTATGCATAAAATTATTCAATCGTATGTTTCTTGTCTCTTTAGAGTGCGGGGAAGCAGTACGGACGGAACCAACGGGGAGTACTGGGTGGGGACACCGGATGGATCCCGTCCTGGATACTTCATGATCAACCTTTTTAGTCTCGAAAACAAGTATACATTCTACCTTCGCAACAGTTGTTTACATATGTAGTTCGACAATAATTGCGCCCAATACAATAATATGAATTATTTAGACACACATCGACAATATTTACGCGCAATTATGGAATCAAAAATCGAATATACTGACGATGCAAGTTAACTAGTTCAGCACAATTTGAGGACTTTACACAAATATGTCGACATAACACAACTCGACATGTCCAATTGAAAAAGTGATTAAGCCGATATAATCTCAACACTATGTCAGGACATAACTCATCTCAATTTGTCGACAAAACATAAGTCGACATGTCCAACTGAAAAGTGATTAAGCCGATATAATCTCGACGACATGTCAGGTCATAAATCAGCAAGTCGGTATACACAAGTTGACAAGATTACAGTTATGTTCGATCATTATATATATATGATATTATGCGCTTCCATAAATACACGTTATATATGTCTCGACTGTTAGACGTATGACAACAAACAAAGAGCGCCGTGTAAGCCCTTTTTTAAACTTGGTATGGTCTTTGTTTCATGTGCGAGACAATTTTCCAGTGATGACAATCAATTCATAACAATTCTGTTTATCCTATTTATGATGATATTAAGTATATTAACAGATAGTTAAAGCGCTGGTTATTCCAACAAGTCGCAAGAACATTGCGGGTTTACAACTCCATCTGAATTAAAATGCATCGAATGTAATGGCCTAACATTATCGTACATATTTAACAATCTCTCCATAAGTTCGCTGAAGTCCGGATAATGGACTTTACTCAGACCTTGTTGTTTGGCTAAAGTGCATGCAATGCGAACTTGTCCTTTATTAAGGCCGATGGAATTATTATAATTGGAAGTAAAAACATAAGTTAGAAAAATTGTTACAAATAGGATGATTGGATAACGCCGCGTGATCTTGAGTATTAAATCATAGCAGGGTTTTACATGTTATTAGAAGAAGACACGAAACATGTCGTTTAAGAAAAAGATGCTGTTTCTTTGAACTAATTGCCAAACCCTAATAACCGCGTTTTTACAAATAAGGAAATATCAACATTTGATTTTATAAACTTCGCCTCGGTCAATGTGACTTGCTGCCAGGGAGTATTGGATCTTATTCAATAACTTACTGGTCAATATTTTATGATATGAGCCCCATCGCACGATTTTGGGCCTTCGGACATAAATTTGCTTGTATGTTTTTATTGGTTATTTGAATTCAATAGCATTTAATGTTTTCCATAACATTATTAAAGAAAACAATGGTGATTCATATTTTGGTATTTTTAATCCATTGGGCCGTTTTAAACACAGACAAAGAATACCGTCAAACTAAATTTGGACAAAATCCGTGGTTCCTATGGAAACATGAGAAAACTAATGGTCATAAATAGTTGAGAAAATGATGCGCCAATGAAAATCCTTAATAAGAATGGAATTTGGAAGAAATTAATACATAGAATATTTTTTGCGGGGGGCATTTTTTATTTATGATTATTTTATTTGTAATGATTATGTCTGAAGGTCCATAACTGCGCGATGCGGCTCATATTATATCTGTATTGTCATTGTTTGATGCGTTTTTCTGAATATATTTGCAATTACCGAGAGGACGTTCATAAAAGGAATGGAAGTTGAAGTGTTAATATAATGCGTTGAAATGATTACAGGGAAACGTAGGAATTTAGCTGCTTCTGTATGTTATTATTGTTAAGAAAGCCAGTGAACTCAGTTATCAAGGATAGTTTTCGTTTTTGATACATGGCGACCCCGTGTACGATTTTGGTATCTCTTGAAAGGGTTTTATTGCTGATTTCTTGCAGTTATCATATAAGCTATTGATTTCAACTGAAATCAAACGTAATTTAAATTGTTGAATTTTGTTATCAATGAGTTGTGATGTGAAGATCATGAGTATAAGTATGGTTAAAACACAAACTCAAGAAGTATCATATATAATGCGTAGCCGATCACACTGGACAATGAAAAACATTTTATTTATATGTCATATAATATCACTTTCTATGCACCTGCGTGTCGCAATGATTAGACCAATGGTTACAGTTAATTACATATAGACATATGTTGAGCTGCACATATATGTTCGGGGTAAGTAGGTGACCCGATATGGGATATACGCGGCAAAGGAAATCATAAAGGAGGATCACAAACCCCGTTACGGATATATCACGTCGAATACCTGTTTACATTTTGTAGTGTTTCATTTATTCATCGGAATACAAAATAGACGCCATTTTGGTACGATATAAATTTGGTGACCCAATATGGAAAAATATGGGGTCACCGCGTGACCAGTCCTGGACCAATGGCGTTGCGTCATTTATGTTGGAGGCGTGATTTATAGTTTTGCCGGCCTATGAAAGTTAATATCTCTTCTAAATGTATACCTGAACACTTGTCCTTTATTTTCAAAATCAAAATAGTGAATTGAGAAGAAAAGTTATTTTTGTTTTTACAGTATAGCGTTATTCATGTAAATGTGAAAGGGTCCACGCATACTTTACAGTATAAGCCTTGCTTTCAGTGATACTAAGCGATATTGTACAATTACAGACTGGTATTCAGACGCATATATAGTTTTGCCGACCTATGTAAGTGATAGGAGGGCAGCAAAACTGATATACGTACCTAAACACTAGTCTACACTTGGTCTATCGAATATATTCAAAAGGATGTTTGGGTTAGAGATACATTTCAAATCTACGATGAGATAAAAGGTTTACCGAGGTACACCAGCTCTGAGGAATATAAACTTTGGACTTTTGTTAATCTCGTTCCCACTGAGTAAAATTCGCACAATCGCATAAAGTGAACTGTATCTTTGTTTTGTTTTAGTCCAACGTTCAAGATGGTTTCCCTGAGTCTTCACGAGGCTCTTCCAGGACACCATCTAGCTGTATGTATGTTACTATAATGCAACCTACAGGAGCATTTTTAACTATGATCTTCGTAAATTTAATAATACAATAAAATCTACAGGGACTAGCTAGTATTCGAAAAGTAAAGAATAAATACATTAAGAGGCACAAGGTAAGGAAAAAACATTCTTAATATTGCGACATATGTCCATCTTGTACACGTATTTGGAAATGCAGAAAAAACATGCCAATAAAAGCATGCTTGTGTTCCATGATACCATCTTAAGTGTCTGACTTAATCGTATCGTGTTTAAATTAGCAATGTCTGTACAGACTAATATTAACACTGATTTTCCCGGTATGCTTTCGGTCTTATTTATTTTATTTTACAATCTGTGATAAACTAAAATAGGTATTATTACATTGTAGGAAAGTTACGGAATTCTCGCCGATATTCCTAAATACATGCAGAATTTTGAATGGATCAGCTACAGTGCTCCATACTTCTTTCCCTTTTACAACTCATTTGCCGAGGTACGTACCACTATATCCGCTCTACATCTTGTTCGCCGAGGTAGACACCGCTATATCCACTATACTACTTGTTTGCCGAGAGGAAGGTAGCATTGTATCTGCTCTACAACTCATTTGCCAAGGTAGGAAGCTCTATCTCCGCTCTACAACTCAGTCGCCGAGGTGGAAAGCACTATGTCCGGTCTACAACTTGCTCGCCAATGTACGTACCACTATATCCGCTCTACATCTCTTTTACCGGTGTAGAAATTACTATATCTGGCCTTCAACGCAGTCGCCGAGGTAGATAGCTCTGTATCCGCTCTACAACTCATTTGCCAAAATAGGTAGCTCTATATCCAAACTATAACTACGTCGCCGAGGTGTAAAGCATTATATCCGGTCTACAACTCCGTCGCCGATGTAGGTAGCACTATATCTGCCCTACAACTCATTTGCTATGATAGGAAGCTCTATATCCGGTCTACAACTCGCAGAGGTAGATAGCACTTTATCCGGTCTACAACAATTATCTTTAAGTCTGCTTTATTTCTTACAGGGCTGGGCGCTTTACGCTGAATATTTGGGTGAAGAAATGGGAATATACCAAAACGACTACGAAATGTAAGTGTACGATGTATAGTTTAAAAGTGGATTATAAATCAGATCTGTAAATCGCGCTTACTGTGGTGTCTACAAGTCCATTTAACATAACAACATGTTAACATTGATAGCAAAAAATTATGTATTTTTAATACATCAGATTCGAAACCGTAGCAAGTTTCTCACGATTTTGAAAATGCGTTTAATTCAAAATGCGTATGAGGATTTTTTTCATGCTTTTCGATGTCATATGGAACTTTTTCACAGGAATTTACTTAATTTCTGTATAATTCGTGAACATAGTAAGTAACTATATATTCACTCTTGGCTTTGCCATTGGCCAAACTATGTGTTTCTATGACACTCGTGAAATAAAATACAATCTTACACTGAGATCAACAAATATCATCTACATTTTTTTATATTCTAAATGCTTATCTAAAGTGTGGATTGCCCAGAAAATGCTTAATAAATCGGTAACCTGTAATGCCCTCCAACAATACATGGTCGGGGGAATATTAATAAATTTATATTAATAAATCTTATCAATTTTACTAGGTTGGGCCGTTACAGCGACGAAATGCTTCTGGCAGTTCGCCTTGTGATTGACACGGGCATTCACCATTACGGGTAGGGTTTTTATTTTTCTGGTACTTTGATACACAGTACATTTTTGCTGATAAATTAAACATATTTGTAGTGTGCAGTTTTTGTAGTAAAAGAAATAAGGAAATTAGATAATGAATGGAAAGGCAATACAAACTTGCAAATAACATATTGTATTTTCTTTCTCTATTATAATATACATGTTAAGCTAAGGATCCGAAAACAACGTATTCCAATTTTTTACTTGACTCCTAAACCTTACCTTATCTTGGCCATGCTCCTTCAAAAAGATACTACCCAAACTTCTCTTATAAGTTGAGTTCATAAGAAGTTTTTATGACTGTAGGTGGACAAGGGATAAAGCAATAAACTACATGCTCAACTACACGGCAGAAACTCAGAGTTCCACAGAAGCAGAGATAGATCGCTACTCTAACTGGCCAGGCCAGGCCGTTGGATACAAGATAGGTGAACTGAAGATAAAAGAGCTACGTCAACGAGCTACAACAGCTCTCGGTAAGTTGCTCAAAACGGCTCTTGTAGGCTCAATCGACCTTCATTGTATTTAATAGTTATTTTATGTTTTTCATAAAACTGACTGTTTATGTTTGTTTCTTGAATACAATACACGTGTATTTTATAATTGCGGGGCTTTATTTAAAAAATGGTATAATTAATAGGGGACAAGTTCGACCTTGCCGAATTCCACTACACGGTATTGAGGTACGGGGCTTTACCATTGGACGTTCTTGAACACGTGATTGACAAATGGATAGCCGATCAAAAGCAAGATGCCAATGGAATTGCAATGCCTGACTGCAAGAATCCAGTTAGTGGTGTCTCCAGGAACATTCCACATACATGGGTCGTTGCACTCTTCATCCTAATGCTAAATCTGTAGTTATATCTCGACGCAATGATGCTACTTAGTAGTTATATATGACGCCAAAGAATTACCACCGTATGCAAATGTTCTTTCCACAAATTTATTACGTGCCATTTTTCTTATTGTGTTTGTTGTAAACAAAGTATATCAATCAAATATTTATAATTATAAACATATTTTTTTTAACACTAATTCCTTTTTCATTCCTTTCGTTTTTATTTTCGCTCTCTCATTTGACGTTAATTTGAACTGAAATCGAAGCGGGCGCCAATCTAACACAGGGTGTCATAAATTTGAAATTAATAAACCTGTCAGTGGCGACAAAAGGAACATTACATGTGCATGGAAAGTTTCAGGAGCTTATTTCCTCGACAAAATGATGCTACTTAGAAATATGACGCGAATTAGTGCCTTATGCAAATTTCCTTTCAACAAACATATAACTAGCCATTTTTCTTATTTTGTGTGTTATTAACCAAGCGTATTAAACTTGCATATAATCAGTGCCTTATAGAAATGCCTTTCAAAAAACTAAATTACAATTCATTTTCTTATTCTGTGTACTGTAAACCGTGCGTGTTGAACATGTATATATTGCTAATACATTTTATATTTTTACATGCGTTCCTTTTTTACTTTTGTTTTATTTTCACACTGTCATTTTCAATGTAACACAATATCGAATCGGACGCGTTATTCCATTCCACGATCTAACTAAATTATGCCATTTCTCTGCGTGTTGACACCCCTTGAAGATGCAATCTTACTCCCAAATTAGATTTACTAAATTAATAATATTGTTTAAATATTCCAAAACGGATGAAAAATTGTCGAAAGCAATGGTTCTTTTGAAGGAATACGGGTTTAATTTGACAGAAATGAGCTTAAAACATGGCATTTCTACCTTATGAGACTATAGTACAACACAGTTAATCTTTTAGCATTCACCAATCATTTAATATGCTTTGTGCTTTCTGCTATTAAATACAGTGACGGTTACAATCTTGTGATCAGTAGTTAATATTTTCCATAAGGCATTATATAGTAAGTAGTTAAAAGTTTATCACTTACAATTTACGTGTGTTATATATGTGTAATTGCATTGAGTATCACTTTAAAATTGGCCAGAACGGTGAACTAAGGGCGTGAATACATCTCATATATTAATGTCGTACATTCCTGAAGACGCACCATTGGGGCGCTAAAGAAAGACATGAGTGATGTTAGATAAAGTAAGTGTTTTGCTCGAAACAATTATGTATTAACGTTAGAACTATTAAAATTACAGTGGTCATAGTTTAAATTCCCATTATAAACCGGAACAATAGCCGATTTATCTTGCATTGATCATCTTTGCAGCGTCAACGATAACAAAAGTACGCGTGTTGTCGGATATTATAAAAGTAATCTGATATTCAACATTTTTCCAAAAAAACACAAACACATTACAATTTTCTAAAGGAAGTGTATTTCAGTTTAACACGCACACCATTCAATGTTGAAAAGTATATTTATTTCAGAAATAGAAACACCAACTTAACTCCTTAGGGTTTTGTTAATATTACAAAGTCACGAAAAAAGAAAAATAATTGCTAGACTATGCAAATTATGTATATACCAGAATTGTCCCCTCAAGACAAAAAACGCAGCGACAAACTTATATTTGTCACAGAAATGCCGCTTTGAAAGTAGATTTTCGTTTCGTTCTGTGAAATGAAATTATCCTAAATGAGTTTTTATACACATTATATGTATATTATATATATAATCTATGCCTTATAAGTTTAATTGGTCACGTGATATTTACATCCTGTCAGTTAATCACGTAACCAATTATGCTGACTCCTTTAAAAAGGCATATAATATATTAACAGTGCATAATTCCTTGAAAAAATTATATCTTCACTAAAATAGAGGCACCTTAATCCAAAAGAGTTAATCTTTTATTTTGATTTAAAAGGTCAATGTCGATATTTTGATGATGAATTATAAAAAAAAATGTCAACATACACAGAGAAGAAAAATGCTTAAATGCGTTAATTCACCCCATGTATATATGTGTATACGTAATACGCGATTCTTAACCACGCTTATTTTACTAAATATATTTTTGTTTAAAGTTCCGTTACTTGATTTATTACCCCGGGCAGGTAATCCAAAAATGCCGACAATCAAATTCAAAATACGTGTAAATGTAAATGGACTATATTCTGCTGAACTGTACCAAGTATAATGATTTTAAAACATGCGAGTTACGTAAATTATTCTACGACGATCCATCTTGCATTAGGTTTGTCAAATTTGCCGATCAATTTTGATAGAAAACAAATATCTGACAGGATAAATATACTAACAGGTTAGTATCGTGGATTGGAAACGTTTATCTGTCTGGGATGCGGGATTTATCCAATGTAAATATAACTTCCCACGCATTGCAAGATAAATTGTCTCGCTTCATGACATTAACCTATTAGTCTCTATATGTTACATGAATCTTTGGTCAACGTAGACGACGCACAGAATATCCTCTGCATAACATATTTGCTGGACGTAGCAGCGGTAAGATGGGAGCGATTGAGCAACTCAACTTGTGTGTCATACAAAGCTCCAAAGTATCAATATCTACCCTAGGAGCTACTCATCAAATTGTTATAATAATGAAAATGTTTGCAAAAAGTGTGCGTTTTCTATACGGATCACCGTCGAGTGTTACTTTGTTATCGTAGCTATTCGAGAAAGGACAATTGTTCCGAAGGAGGACTTTTGATCTGGTTGAAAATCTGGTCAGTTTATAGAATAGTACATACCAGGAGAAGGAAACAATCAAGCGGTTGATATGTGATGAAAATGCGAAGCGGTTAGTATGGGATGAAAATGCAAAGCGGTTTGTATTCCCAAAGGTCATTTATTTCATACAGTTACCAAACGGATGTGTGGAAATTCAATGATAGGACTACAATGTAAAATTAAAACTAGATCCACCGATGAGGAGGAAAGCAAATCGCTATTGATTGCATTGTGTTCGGTTTTAAATTAGTGTGCGAATTGCAAAATTCGTCACAGTATTTTATGGCTGATAGACATTTCATATTTCTGGTACATCAGGTAGAAAACTCAGGTGTTTTTAAATGATAAATATGGCTATAGAGTCCGTGCCAAACATAGCATTCGGCGTGACGGAAGAGAAATAGGCAAGACTACCTTTATGTTTTATACTACGCTAACATGGTCTGACTGGAAAACGCGCTGATACTTTCATAAAAAAACAAAAACAGATAAAGGTCATGCGGGCATGTTAATGCCAGGATCACCACGAGGTTTACCCTATTTACTCATCATATTCCCAAAAGCGATCACAAATACGGAGGCACACATCTCGTATACGCAGCCATGCCAGGAATAAGGCTTCCGAGGGGACAAGTACCACACCATTTCCGAGCTATGTCAAAAATAATGTTCACATTAAAATTAAGACAGATGCATTGTTAGAAATGAACCCCTTCATTAAATGATAAACTGATGCATAAACACTATATCGGCCTTTCTTTGCCACCGCAGACCAGGGCTTAAACTGAATGGTAGACATAATGTAAAAAAAAATAACTTTGAAACCACCATAGTTTTATGTAAAGGAAGATAAGTTTGTAGAAAAACTGTATTGACTTACGGCACAGGAAGAAGCAAGCTTGTCAGTCAATCCAGATGCAGAGGATGAACTGTTTCTTTGTAATATACCTTGATCTTAATACTATTGCATGTACCAGATGACGTATCAAAAGTCTTCCTAGCAGCTGTAACACGACAGTTTAAACAGCAAAGTTGAAATGATCAGGTGATGACCATTTTCGGTTAGTCTTGACGATAGTCTACGTTTTGAACATTTCTTCCATGATGTTCAAAACGAGCAGGAACACGAAACCTTCCGGGAGAACACATGTATCTGTTCAAATTTACAGTACGACTAGAAAGAGCTGCAAAACTAAAACTAGTGAAATAAGGGTTGCACTTATGTAATGTTGTTTGTAACGCAGTATAAGAAACATGGCTTACAGGGAACTCAAAAGCAAGCATCTTAATAATATCTTGTTGTTTTGTGTACATGTGTCACAGATGGCTGCGTTTACTGTTCACATAGGCACCTTGTTAACTCCAGAAAGTATTATACAGTAGGTCCTGTCATAGCCAGCAATACGAATACGTGCACGAAATTTAAGATATTCAACATATTGACTGAAACATGATTGATATAAAAAACAATCATAATTTACATTTGATTTAATTATTTTTATTTTAGTTTCTTAAGTCCTTTTGCAGGTCTAACATGAATTTACTAAATGGTCATAAACTAAGTAGTTTCCTGAAGGCTCATGGCGTCAAAGCAATTATCTAATTGACGCTTTACAGTTGTGTTTTTACATTGGCGGGTAAGTAAGTCATCGTGTCAATTACCTCGATATGTCATTAATTTGTGCAAGAATGCGTTGACACCTCTGTACGAAAGCAGAAAGGAAACAACCGATATGCCATTGTCTTCAAATTCCAAATATATGAAATCCTTGTTTAATAAACTAATGGATAACACGAGAGTAACCTTGCACATGCTGTCAGCCCCGGTGAAACAGTCAACGCTACCTTTTTGCAACAATTGATATACTATTTAATAAATTATACAGAAATATTTATAGAGGCGAGAATAAGTAAAGGGACATTTCAAAATTCGGTAAGTTTTACTGACGTCGAAGTGCATTATTGTAAGGTTAAATCTATTACCCTTTTTGTGTCGCCTGAAAAGACGACATATAGGGGGTTACTTTTGTCGGCGGCGGCGGCGTCGGTGGCGGCGTCGGTGGCGGCGTCGGCGGCGGCGCCGTCCGCGTCCCATTTTCGCTTGTCCGGGCTATATCTTCTAAACTATTAATGGTATCAACTTGAAATTTCATATGTAGATAGATCTAATTGAGGGCAAGTGCACTGCACAAAAACCGTAACTCTTGCATCTATATGTTTAGAGTTATTGCCCTTTGTTAATTTTCAAGCTTAAATTTTGTCCGGGGCATTTCTCGACTAAAAGAATTATCGACTTGAAATTTTATAGATGGATAGATCTTATTGAAGGGGATCGCAGTTGACTTCAGTATTTATTGTGCTCATTTTGCTTATAAAACCAATTGCTTGCTCCTGGCTTAACTTTGTTACCTTCAGTTCAAATGCCACCTACACTTGAATGTTAAATGGCAACATCATTGTCTATAAATGAATAAAATGCCAATCTAACAGCTATAATGTTGACAGTAAATAATTCGTCAGGCGACACATCCGACTCGCGGAGTTCTAGTATAAAAAATACAACTAAAAATAATTTGTGGGGAGGCTTCAAAATGAAGCCAACCAAATTGGGGTGATTTCCCCAACGCCGTATTTGCAGATAAAACGGTCTGCCATTAATAGCACGAGAGTACAAGCAAACCGCGACTAAAACAATCTGATATATGTTACAGTCATTTACGTTCTAATATATGTTTCAGAAATTGTGAATGGGTTGTCCAAAAAGAATACAATAGGTTGTTAACAGTACCTCAGTCACTGCTGTTATCGCCTAAAACAAAGATATTTTACTGACCCTGACTCAGTCTGAGTCATTAATGTATAGCAACTTCAACATCAGGTTCACACCGTGCAGTGTCTTTGTCAATATCAATCGATTTACAGTGCGTGATAGACCGATATCCAAGGCGCCGAAATTTTGGACCAGTTATAAGACTCTGCAAATGCGCCAGTGTACAAATAATATTAATCATCATAACAAATACACAACTTGATTTTGATAAACCATGCAAATAAAACTCAAAATTATTCTTTCTATTTGTGCAAATACCTTTAGTTTGACAGCATTCACATCTTTGTCATATCAATGTTGAATAGGCCCGCTTTCCCCTTATTTTAAGCAAAAAAAGCTTGCGTAGCTTAGCATATTCGGCCGAATGTCTACTTAATCTTGAGCTAACTAAATCCAAATTGGTTTATCAATTACTATAAAGATGCTTTTCATTAAGAGGCCTAGTTTAGGCCTTATATAAGTGACCCCCCACACACACCTCCTTCCCCCCCAAAAAAAAAAACAACAAAAAAAAACCAAACAAACAAACGTGTACACAACATCTGCTAATTGATCTTAATCTTATTGCCTAATTGTCTTATCAGATCTGCAATCTGAGTATCCTGTTGTACAGTTGTCGATGTTTTATTATAAAAATGGTCCCTAAATGGCCCTGAGCCAATTAACGAATACACAGGAAATTGGCACCTACTGTGACACCAGTGCTATTAGCAGGAGATGCACAGCAGGCGATTATCATGCCAACCATTCCTTAAACTAGGCCTTTAAAGTCCACAATATAATGTAAACATTGCACCAATTATACCAAAACATAAGTAATGCGTTAAGCTTAATCCTGATGTAAGGGACTTAAGATGTGAATAAAAATTGAAGCCTTGTGCAAATGGCGTATTTGCCTGGTAGGTTCGATACAACGGTATTTGTTCTAGAATTGGTGTTATATCGGTTCTACCTTTTATAGACCAATGCGTATAACGATTTAAAATTGTTAAGGAATTGAAGAAGACCCATGGTGGACGCCTACTATGACGGTTCAATTAATAAAACAACGTTTTATAAATTAAAGAAGCCCTCCTCAACAAAATAACCCTTGCCTGGAGTTAATAAATAAAGGGGATTTCCTATGTATCTAACTGGTTTTAAGACAGAACAATGACATGTTGCCATAGGAAAATATAGAAGCGTGACATTTCTAGGAAAAGTAGATCTCATTTTTTCTTTGAAATGTCATTCTAAAACTGCAGAGGAATTAAAATATCCTATATACAGGGTCTCATTTAACCATTGCTAATTGTGTTAAACATGACCCCGTGCAATTTCTAAATGAATTAAAAAGGAAAGGCTTACTGATTGTTAATAATTACAAATAAATGCGAGAAAAGATTCTACAGATGGAGTTAATGCCCTTCGTGTTTTTGTTCTTTATTAAAGTTACTTATAATGAAATGTTTCAAGACCTAACTAGCGTGTTTTAAATATTTGTTCTGAATAAATAAGTTATATATTCTTACTATTAATACCTGTAAAACTCTTACTTTCTATGATTTCGTATTCCATTTAATTATCAATGCTCTAAGCTACGTTAATGTAAATATTTGAGAGTTCAGGATGAATTATGCCTTTTTCGCTCGTTTTGGTTTATAAGTATAAAGTTTGTACATTTAGCGTCTGGTGCATGTGAATCTGGTTCGTGGTCACCAAGCCGGAAAAGTGAGTATTCTTCTGGTACTCCGGTGTCTCCCACACTCTCATGTGACATCGTCACCAACGAAAGTGATGAATATTATGTTATAATACACATGTTACTATAAATAGTAACATTTTACTATTGAAATTCGTTCCCGGAATAATGATTATCGTCGCCGCCCGTGAGATTATCATGGCACGCCAGGGCGAGTATGGCATAATTGCCTGACGAAGACGAGAACGTGCACACTGTCGTCATGGTCACAAAATAAAAATGACCGCCGTATACTTGGAAGGCAAACATTTAAACATTATTAAAAGCTTTAAAGGGATATAAAAGGAATTATCGGTGCAATAATAGTGAAATTAGTTTTACCAATAATGATACCTTCCGTGTTTCAGTAACGAGTACTACCCGAAACCGTATCGGATGTTTACATTCGGTCAAGGTCATAAAGCAGTGAGACAAGGATTTTCTTTGTTGAAACGTTTTGTTTTTCTTTATTCGCTGACAAATGTTATTTTTTCCAGCGAAATGACTAGGGTCATTTAAGCCGAGATTCTTATAAAACTGCTCCTAGGCTTAATCGACCCTAGCTGTGCTCACCTAATGAAATGAACATCATAATTAGCCGATGTTAAACAGGTGATATTTGAAGAATGGAAAAATTGCAGGCTTAGTCTGAAAACTCGAACGAAAAGGTTTTCTATTTTGATTTCAAGTCACTTGTTATTTTTCGCAGCTAATGCTATTCAAAACCATTTTGTTATAATTATCTCATTTTTAAGATTTTCAGACTACATGCTAATTATATGACATATCCGTCATTATTCCACAAAATCATGGTTTTAAATCCATTTGAAATCATTGACAAATGACAAAACAAATGTATTATACAGAATAAAACATGGTTGACCATGGGGCAATTATCAACCAAAAGCCATTTTCAACCATGTATTATTCTATAAGTAATAACTTGTATCACAATTTTTGTGAAATAAATAAGTTGAAACTAACCCATCATTATACATGACTTTTGTTGTCGGTTTCTGCTTGAGAATTTACCACGATGAAAATAATCCAATTCAAACGTTGAGGAACATACATTAAATAAGAGGATTGTACATTATACTCATTCTCAGTTGAAAGCTGTTCCTGGTATTCATCATTGCCGATCGGATAACGTCAAACAAACCTTTTACTTTAAATGCTTATGAAGCTGGAATCTCGTTTGTAATAAATCCTCGTCTTATGAGATGAGTGAATGTTCATTAATCTTGTTTTGAAAATACAAACAGGTCACTTAAAGTTCTGAATCGGAAACACACATTTTCTCATAGTACAGCGCTTCCAATGGCAAAATCATTATATTTGATACACATAAGAGATCATTAATCCTTTATTATTAATAATGCAATTATTAATTAATGTTAAGATAAGTGTGAGGTCGGGCACCAATCTGTTAGTTTAAACCCCCAGTGAGCATCTGTTTCGAAGATCGTTCCTTGCCAGTGATACATTACGCACGAACATCACAGACCGAAAACGCATGTATCAACCTATTTTTAGAAATTACTTTTTAATGGTGAGGTTATCGCTTTGAACAAAAGCACCAACGAATCGTGTTTCAAACAATCAAATAACCGTATTCTGCCATTTTCAGGTTTCCAAAATAAAACGTATAGTATATGTTATATAATTGCACGAAAACAACACCACTCATTATGTTTGCGCTTTGTATAGTATGTTTGAAGAAAATTATTAATATACGCCCCTTTGATGAAGGTAAACGATGTTCTGTTCACACAATAACTAGAGAACGTTTCGAATTCGGACTATACAACTTCAGAGGCTGCCCTTAACCAGTATATGACCCTTATTGCTTTTCAGACAAGTAAGTAAAATCACACGTTTGACAGCTTTTAATGAACATGATCGTACGATTAAATGGTAATAGTTTGAACGAAGTCAGTGGTAGGTTGTTCATGACCGGTAAATGGCCCCTGTGTTTCTGACAAAGCATCGCAAAAAGGCATCTGTGTAGAGCATCAAGCTGTGTTATTGGTATTTGTTCTTTACTACCAATCTACCAAAAACTAAAAATATAACATTAGGATGATTTAAACACAACTATTTACGATCAAGACGCATAAAAGAAGTGACAGTAAGAACTTAAACGTGTGTTTAAATAAATATTGTCCTTCTGGAATTTCTGCCATATATATGTATTTCCTTCTACATACCTATAAGTTTTCACATTCGTAACATACTTTATTAATATATATATATATGCTTGGTTGCTGCTCGCCATTATGCAATATTCGTCCGAGGGAGTCCATGCTGGCTTGCAGAAACTAGTCTTTAATATTTTAAGATATGTATGTCCGTCCTTCCTTTTTCATGTTGTTTAACATGCGTATTTAAAAAGTATATACTTTGAATAAACTATTTTTGTATTGAAAAAGATCTCGGTGAACCTCGTTTCCGCAAAACACCCTACGTTTGGGTCGGAATGAGCCTATCTTTCACTCTCGGCCATGGAAGATACTGATAGTCTTCGATTAGATCAAACAAGTTGTATTTCCTGCAGTTGCAAGATTGTTTTACCGCATTATGACAGCCTTTGCACAGATTTATAAACTTGATATTAAGTGTTAAGGAGTTTAGACCAGATATTTCATCAATTTGACAACGACATAGGATCTAGTATTGAACACAACAGGTATGGAAGTAATTGTGTTATAGACACAAGTTGTTTAACCATAAAACAATTGCCAAAAACAACCAACGTTGTTGATTCGGCAAGAGACTTCTTTGATAGATATTTTTTTCCAGCCAAATGTGAGCAGTAATCTCATGCACTTATGATAGTAATTGTAACCGGCAATTCGTTGCCAGAAAATCTTGTCATTTCTTTGTCAAGAAAACCTACAGGGGCCGATTTCTCGAATCTACTTATGTCTGTTAAAACACGATTAAGCTAAACTTACTTTTTATGTCCTTCTATAATTTGTGAAATATTTGCTTTTTTGAAAGTATTTTCATTGTTAAATGAAGTTATCTATCTGATTATCACGAAAACCTCGGTTTTGTATCAAATTAAAGCAAGTAATTTTGCAAAACAAAATAAGCTATTAATGCCTGTTAGGCTTAAGAAGTTTCGAGAAATCAGCCCCAGAAGATTAAAGCACAAAATAAAGTTTTTTTTGTAATATTTGATATTTAGAAACATGTCATAAAAAGAAGATGTTTAGGCGTATTTAAACATGGACGCTATGTAGACGCTCAAGAATGTCTGTTTACAAATAAACTTGCATCTTTTATGCCCTACTTGTATTATATTATATGCTTATTATAATTACCTGAATCCGTATTGTCAAAACATAATCAATGTAAACTAAGTGATTCAGATGGGTCAAGTACACGATGGGTCGATATATACTACATATATGCGCGAAAGGCTATACGAACTATTTAAATATTGAGTGAACTTAAAGCACTAAATCGGTCAAAACAAAAACATAAGATAAATATCGCACACGACACAGATATGGACTTGGCAAGACACAGGCTTAATCATTAATGGGATCAAAACACGATAATGTTAGCGTTCCAGACAGGGACTTGATTTCGGTATTATTTGCGGAATATTCCTTTTTTCAAGAAATTTAAGACTTTTAAGGGGAATTCTTTTAATGAAAATAACAAAATAACGTGTTGTTATTTTGTTCCACACATTTTCAGTTAGTATTTAAGCTTAATAAAATTAGATACTTTTAAAGCTTTTGTTGTCTTTCAGTACCTTCACCCAAACAAAAATCATTTATTTAAATTTATGAAACAACAACACATACAAAGTGTATGCACGTCATGCAGCAGTATATTTCATTATTATATACAATCTGTCATAGGTTTCATGATATACTAAAGCAAAATACCGCATTAGATAATGGCTGTTGTGTCATGTTTTGGACCAATGTATAGTTTTCCTGCTTATGCATCTGAAGACACTTATTGTATTTAAAGTCAAAATTTCAGAAAAAATACAATTACAACGCCGGAAAATTTTAGAAAAGTAGAGACCCGAATTCTCAGCCACTACGATCACAAGGACTTATACAGATGAATAATATGATATTTTAACAATACATTGATGCCATCACGTAATAATGTCATTTAACCAATCACGCAACAACAAATCGCTAAAACCCGTTGGTAACGCTAATTCTTCAAAAACGATATTAAATCAAAACTAACATTTGCTTAATGGTTACAGCTGTCACTCCTTGTGATTTGTCACTCTTCATTTTGTAATCAAAAAGTGCATTTTACCGACCATGAGCGAGTCACTGTGATGCATTAGGCAGCATCCTCTCATATGAAGAAACGATACAAAATCGCTCAGTCTGAAAGTAGAAACACAAGTTCAAATATGTTAATGCAAATATTATACATTGAATTAACTTTAATCTAGTTTTTTCTGAATTTTAACATTGCGGTCTCCAAATGATTTTGGAAATATACCATTAGATCTGTTATCTTAACATTGATGTTATGTAATAAAGGTCGGATGGGTGGGAATTTCAAAACTAATCTTTCTTGATGACGAACATCGAATGGCAGGTGATGATGGTGTGTAAGTTTGTTTATACTCGCACTCGGGTCAATGGTTTATTTAAGAACCTTTATCAAAGCGTAAATTATTTATATATTAATCCTTAATCAGCGAATAAAACAACAGCACATACATACGTGTATATCCGTCATGCTGTAGTATCAGACCGCAGTGTAAAAGTCCGGGAATGAAAAAAAAACAACTAAATTATGGTACTAATTAAAAACCTCCAAACGATCGACTACAAATTTTAATTTTGATCTTCTCAACTTTATTAAACCTGAAAAGCCCACAGAACCCTTAGAAATGACATAGCCACGAATGGTTCATTCATGAGATTATCATAATTTCCAAACGTTCCAACAAATGTTCAAGCTTCCATTTCTGTCATAGGTTCTTTTACTCTTTGATGTTATCTGTGCTTCATGCCATCTTCAACATTTTTTACAATACGGAAGTGCATTTTATCTCAAAATCCGCCAACTTTATATGCATAAGAAGTTCCCCTATTAACTGAAATCACTTTTTGAGAAAAAACATTGCTTTTAAGATGCAAACGAATATTCGAATATTCGAATATTCGATCGAACGTTTGGTATTCGAATGTCAAAATAGGTATTCGAATATTCGATGTTTTTGTTGAATTAATAAATTAATAAACTTTTTGCCTAAAACTGTCATCTTCGTCTGTCTTGTTTTTACAACGATGGACCCCTAATGCCATAGGTGTGAACTTAATGACACTATACACGCGTCATATCGGATATATCGCCGGGAACTATAAACGGTCCCCGTAATTTTGCATTTATTGGATGTTAGACAAGTGAAATAAAACACATTCCAATTATTTTTAGTACATTTAAATGACCATGCCAATTAAGGGTTTAAGAGATCGGCCTTTATACCAATGTTTTGTCTTCACTGCTAATCAAGCTTGGCGATATTGCTCAAATCGCCTTGATGATATGAAGGACATGTGCTAGTTATGTGCATTAAACTGTTTCCATGTTTTCAATATAACGCTCTTGCGTACAAAAATTAACTGTATGGTTTGACGTTTAAGGATATATGTCCTGTATTGTTGTACAATACCTAAGGCAAAAGCGACGTTTACACATGGTGTCGTTTTCTATAAATATATTTCGTAAACATCAATCCCAGAACGAGGCTGCAAGTCCCACGTTGGCGCATATCGACATTTAACCGGGAAAAACACAATTCCCTGATCTTATTTTGCATTGTTTACAAAAATGAACGCAGAGGAATTGGTACAATTCGTTTGTTTTTTTTGTTAAAGATATATCGCTTTTTCTTGGGATATATTTTGAAAATGGGGAAATTCAGAGGCTAATTTGTGGAATTATAAGGGTCCGCCGCGTGTACCGAATACGACCAGGAAGTGTAACAGGGCTCCCGCTATTACGTTAGTGAATAATAATAGTTTACTACAATTCTTAAAGGTTCATTTTGGTGTTCGAATATTCGATCGAAAGAATTACCGAATATTCGAATATCACTTTTGCCATTCGTTTGCATCCGTACTTTTTAAGCAAAACAAATAAAATGCTACAGTATAGTCATCGGATGGAACTGCATTAAACGGGGTTTTCTTACACCATATACAATATGCCATAATATATGAAATATACGTTTTAAGTACTCTCTGATTTAGACTTGTAACATAAAGTTTGTATTTGTTGTGATACTTTTCCAATTTCGTATCAACTTGAATTGAATCTATATCTTCCAAACTCCGATATCAAATGCATCTATGAAACGTAAAATAAAAGGAAGAAAATGCTAGCTTTAAATCTTAAATTAAGTGTATATATAAAACTATCGTAAGTTTATTAACAGTTTTAACACTACCATTTATCAATGGCAGAGATATTTACTGCATTCTGTAGTAGAATGCGGACGGCAGGGTAGCCTTCCGCAGTACACAACACTGATTCCGCATTTAACACTCCATTCCGCAGCAAACAAACCTGCAGCCTACAGAAAGAAACTGAAGAATTAAAGCAAAAATCTGGATTCCGCAGATAAATAAGAAACCAGTCTACTGATAATCCACCTCAGATTTCATTACTTTCCGTAGTTTATTAACCACGGTACTTCTACCTCCTGAATGTCTTGAAATGAACTGCAACGAGTCATTCTTACCGCCTTAAACGTCATGGAATGAAAGAACTCATTTTGCAGACGGCCAGCTTTACTTGTATGTAGCCTGACCTTGTATTGAGTATCATACAATAAGGAAGAACCAACCAGTTATAAGAAAATGACAAAAATTGTGTGAAACAATTCACAGCTTCTGATTCGTTTTCAGTTCGTCTCTGAATCAGTTTTGTATTGGCGTGAGGAGCAAAACGGTCTATGTCATTCGGACCCCACAAAACGTCGAGCAAGAATATCTAGTTTCTATACTTTCGTATAAATACAAGTCAACAATCTAACCAAATCGCCAGATAGGGGTTTCATAGATATTGTTTTCCGCTCACTTGTGGCGAAATTTCTATCAGATATCGCATTTTTATGTTTGGTAACATATTTGAGAGTAGATTTGAGCATTCAGCAATTTTCCTATTTGGAATGAAAATACAAAATCATACACTATCCCATATAGTCCCTAGTCATTCTAATTCCTGCGCAGGACCCAACCCAGCTGGTATCACAAAACCAGCATTTATCAAAATTAATTTTCACAAACTCAGAATCTGCAAGAGTTCTGTCATAACCTTTGTTCGTACGCCTTTAATCATCCAAAAATGTAGTTAGCTTAATTCCGTCTAAACTCCTAGAGACATTAACTTCACACAAAAGGGGCAGAACTCAAACCAAAATGTAAGACTGAGAAACAATAGTAATATCCCTTTGCAGCGAAACCAAGAAATGAATGTACTGACTGTTCCATGGTAATCCTTGATAAATACCCCTAGTATTATATGATATATTTGAAGTGTGTTGTTTGTGGACTTTCGTGTTGTTTTTCAGTGTTTCAGGTTTGTGAACTTTTTTGTTTGTTTCTGTTCTATGTCCTCGGCGTCTAACCTGTGCCATTGGAGTTTATGTTAAAACTTTCGACCACTAGACTTGTTTCGGTAGTTTTTCATATAAATATGTGATGGAAATAAATCAATATGATAAAAAAACTTGACAGTGATCAAACTTGAAATCAACTGACCCACATTCAAATACTCTCAGCCTAATTTCCAGTCCTCGAAATAAAACTTTTCTTTTCATATATACTTGATTTTCGTTAATCTTAAATGAGGCGTTTTTTGCCATGTTTGTTAATGGCACTTAGTGGTTTGACAATATTTGGAACAATTTTAGTTCCTACTTCGCTTTATTTGAGTATTATTCAAACAGAACTCTCTACAAAATCTGAATGTTCTTCTGCCGATCTATTACTTTTGGAAAAAGATTTATCTGGAATGTGTAACCATGTTTTAAAACGTCAATAATTTCATAATTTGTTCCTATACTTTCCACCTTTCACATTTTTTTACAATCTTGTGAAACATCTGGAATGAAGTTCATTTCTTCAATCTCAAACAATACAGTTTTATTGTAGACAACAAAGTCATCAAAAAAACTCCTTATTTATCTCTTGGGCGATGGCTGTACTTTCCGCTTGGGTAGGGGATTCGTCTGCCGTACCAAGGTCTTTGTCACGACATTCCCACCGGAAGTGTCCTCGCTAGCCACACCCGAATCATACGTCCCATGCTCGGCAAACCCTCTGGCCACGAAAAGCTGCTGGACAGGGACTCCAAACTGGGTCTGGGTCCTCCAAGTGAATTGGTCCCCAAAACTGTTCCCATTCTTGTGCTTTCGGGCCTCGCAATAGGAACAGTACGTTGGAAAGGATGAAAATGATTAATTGAACACTGGGAAGAGCTTGCTTTTATTTTCTTGACAGCGCCTGCTTCCGCTTGGCGAATACATTGGTTTATCATATCCGTTGACTGTTAACCGGCCCCCAGGGGAATGGTCTGCTACTTGCATAAGCTTATTTCTATGCTTAACATTCGTCAACATTTTGTCTACAATAGCACTCGCACCATCTGCCAATCTTTGCAACTCTACTAAGTCTTCCTGCAAACTCGTATTGAAATTTAACTGTGTCTTGTTAGCCTCTTTCTTTAACCCTAGTGCCTTCCTTTATTTACATTTAATCTTATATAAATCATTTTTGAAATATTTTAATATTCACTAATAGTTCATAATTCCTTTCAAGGATGGAACTTGAGATTAACCTCATAAGGTAAAGGGTTTTAAACGTTTTAAATGTATAAGACGGATACTCGATTGTAATATGAATGTTATAAATATTTATTTCGGTCAGACTTAGGCCAAACAAAATAATAAGTATGGTTCCGAAGACCCAATCAACCCTAAATTTACCGACCAACCCTACTCGTTTTTCGTTATTCTGCGTTACGTTTGTATGTCGCATCTTTATTCTCATAGGTGGACGGAAATGTTCGGAAATAAAAAAAAACAAAAGCTAGGTTTCCTTATATATGTCTTCGTTGAGGTTGTTTCCGGCAATGATGTTAAAGGTGTCAACTGTTTCTAGCAACGACCGAAGACCTCCTGCTAACGTTCAATGACGTACCAAAACTTTACAGGAAATGGGATCATACCCAATAACTGGATATTTATTGTTTCACAACTTTAATCCACCTTCAATCATCAATTCAACTGTCAGGACAACGGTGTCAACGTCCGTGAATGGGGATAATCCTACGAGTTTTTATTTTTATTTGTTTATAACAATAATGTCAGAACATTGAAAGCAGTTTTGAGGGTGTACTATTAATGACGAAACCGACCTACCCTATTTTTTCCTTCTTGTTTCAGGAACCATTCATATTATTTCATTTGGCCTATATAATTAGACACAGGTCAAGTTTAACACTAGTTTATATAATGTGAACATTGAAATAGGATTGAAGACGATTATGAAATAAGTATATAATAAAAGGGTTATTGGTACTGCGTTTTAAAGCTCACCTGGATTCAAACAAGCTTCTCTTTTAAAGGTGTAAAGAGACTTTTTCTTGCAACCGTATGGTATATGTCTCAGTTTTCTACAATTAAAGTTATATAGATAGTTGACAAAAATGTTTCCTTTTTTCTTTACTTTTTCTTGCAAATGTATGACGAAACATTTGTCGCAGATTTCTGCTTCTACTTAATTAATGATCCATTGGGTTTAAATCTATCATCAGAAATTGGAGATTCCAAAGCGAGGGTTAGAAAGCTCGCAACTTTTTCTGTGGAAAACCAAAATGATTTCTAAGTTTTCTCACTTATTTTACTTACTAGCTCGGCCCTCTATGAAGTCACGTGGTATTTTGGCGCGAAAGTTAAATCACACAGGCCTTACAGAAATTGAGTGGCGCGCTTTGATAAAATGTCACGGCTTTTTGAATATTACATAAAAGCAAATCAAATCAAATCAATCAAATTTTTTGTTAAAACCAACAAATTGTAAATATTTGGATTATTTGTACCTCGGTTCCTTTGCATAGTACCGTTATCGGGGTTACTTTGATAATTTTATCAATTACGCTATTCTGAGTTCTATAATATCAGAAAAATGCACATTTTGGTAGTGAACAAAGCTTGTTTGCTTGTACATTAGCAAAAGCATAATAAAGGAGCATAAAATGGAACGTAAACGCTTAATTTTTTTATTTGATTGTTGTCACATTAATTATTTAAATTAATACTGAATAGTTGTCAATACGATTTGATACCTGATAATATTTCTATTTTAAATTCGGGTTTGTTATGTAAGCTTCAACTGCCACCAAACTACGGCACCCTCAGCTGTCAGTCATAGTTACTTAGAATGTGCAGAGGGAACAGTGATATATGGAAAAGAGATGAAACTGTACCATATTATGTAGACTGACAAAATAATATCTACAAAAATAAATGTTTGCATTCACCATCAAATTCGCTTTATATGATATGGAGCTACAGTAAATGGGGTAAATCCTGGATTGTCATTGGCCCACAAATATGGGCGAACACCAATTTGATTTGGATAATCAAGGCATCATTACCAATCAAATGCATTGCTTGCAGTGAACAAACAAAATACAAATGCATGTTTATAACTTCAATGAGTTTTTGAGAGAAACATTTTCTGGCCTGGTCACTGTACGCTAACGCCTCGGTCCATAAACACCTTCGGGGGCTAACTGGCCACTCCTTAATCCTTATAATGTCATATGATCCTCAGTATTGAGTAATATGTCTTATTTTTTCTAATAAATTTATTGCTTAATTATGTTTTATAGTTTTTGGGTTAATATTTGATTAAGTGTTAAAGAAATAAAAAGAAAACTTGAAAACATATATCCTATCGTTTTATAAAGGCGCACAATGAAGGCTAATGCAAAGCATTGCCTTCTTTTAAATTGAATGCATTATCATGTTAAACTTATTGGATTTAAATGATCATAACATGCAGGTGTATATGATTTAAGAACAGATAAAACAAGATTAGCGATATTTTGGCGCTATTTTAAATGGGGAATTTATGGCCACGTTGCTAATAATTCAAGAATTCAAAACGGTTTACATTTGTTTTTATCTTTTCCTTAATCATATATTTGTTATCATTAAATTCAAACGAGTTAAGCATAATACTGCATTAAAGCTGCACTCTCGCAGATTGAACGTTTTGACAAATTTTTGTTTTAATTTTTTTGTCTTTGAAACGAGCCAACTGCTGTTTTGCCTTTGATGTAAGTGTTGTCAGGTCCTGAAATAGGGTTTAGCACTTAACCTTACCCTTGTTGTTTCTATTAAATTGGTATGCACGATTGCAGGGTTGGGGATTATACTCGGAATCACTCGGCGAAAAGGACTACCTCGATGTCTATGATGACGAATATGAACTGTAAGCTATTTTGTTGAGATTTAAGTCATAGGCTTTCAATATCTTCATTAGAAAACCCCCAAAGTAATTGAAATTTTGAAATGAATATATGAATCACAAGAACTTATAAGTTGATAATTTTGATATTTCATTTTAATTCTAAACTGAAAGCGGCGATGGACTTTGGGTTTTTAGAGACATATTGTCGGTAAAACGACAATGCAGCCACACATTATTAAGTTAACACAATGATTTAATACTGTCTAACACAATTATTCTTTGGAATTCATGTTTCAATTAAAAACTTTTTGTTATGCAGGATGGGACGCTACAGCTACGAAATATTTCGGGCCTGCCGCCTGGTTGTGGACACAGGACTACATTATTTTAAGTGAGCTCGCAGAACTAATTGTTATATATCGCACAGCTCTGTCCATTTGTTTAAAACGGTTATGTTTATGGTTATGTAATGTATGATGTACCATAAAAAGACTGAAAGAAACGAATGAATTAAGCAAAGAGCAAAATATTTAAAACTCATCGGGAGTATAGTAAGTTCTTACTTTATCAGAATGCCAAGCTCTCTTATGTAAAATACAGTACAAGTCAGCTGATAATACATTTTGCACACAATCGTTATTGTCGGATTCAGCTTATTGTTAATTAATAAGAATTGATGTGGCAATTCTTATTATAGTTGGACAAGAGACGATGCCATTGAATATGTACTGAACTACACGTCCTTATCCCGGTCGTCAACAGAGACAGAGATTGACCGTTATATCACCTTGCCTGGACAAGCCACGGCCTACAAGATTGGTGAAATCAAAATAAAGGAATTACGAAAACGAGCGATTGATGAACTTGGTGGGTAGATCGGGAAACTCACAACGCTGAAAAGGAAAATTCAGTTAATATGAAGTGAAACGATTAGATGTATTGATTATGTCAATGAATTATAAAGAGAATTGTTGTTTATCAGTCAACTCATACTCGGAAAAGAGGAATCTGTTCAGCGAAACTATCGACTTAAAACAACCGGCACATGCTGTTATAATCTAGCAAGGTCTATGAATATTCTGTTTCTCTGTTTTTACAGGTTCATTGTTTGATATTCAAGATTTTCACTCCATTTTCTTGGACTTCGGTGCTGCACCTCTGTCTGTCGTAGAGCGACTGGTCGAACAGTGGATTAAAAACGTAAAAGAATCAGGTAAAATATGAAATCACTTAGTGTCTCAAACACCAATTGATAAGTGCACAAATATATAAGCCACACTACAAAGCATACACTTTAAGATTGTAAACATCAGTCTCGTTGTGCGTGAGACTGCACAATATTAGCAATGAGAGGTGAATCAGTTTTAAGCACCTGAGCAACCAACCGATTCGACTTTAGCGATACTCTTTTTCAAGAACATCACACCAGCATATACAAAATTGAACTTAATGTTTAATACAATATAAAATGTATGTGATATGTTCCATTTATTTATATTGCTTTGTTTTCAAGACTCATTTGAGAATATCTCGAGCGAGTTCTGGGACTGGAGAATGTCTCAGTCACGTGAATATTCCACCACCACCGGCATGTACAAGTTCAATGACATTCTCGATTCGTATGCATATTCTAAGTTTGATGATAACAAGGTAAATAATCGAGTTTATTCATTTAATCCATTGTCATCATCAACATGATCTTTTGAATGCTACATCTGATAGAATGGACAGTAAACAGAAATGTTTTACGTTTAAGTGTTTGAATTATTGTTAAGATTTTGAAAACTGATACCTAGGCAATATAATGTTATATAAATTGAATACAGCCATTAGCGTGCTTGACGAATGTGTTTACTCAACATCTAAATAAGTTTCGAAAGCATTTGAACTTTATCCTTTTGAGTAAAAATTATGTGAGCCTACAAAATGCAACTATCAATTGAATGCACACATTCACTTGTTAACACCCATTCAATCTTATTTTACAGAGGACAGCGGATGACTTTTTGAAAAGATTATCGTGGATAGACGGAAACAGCTTTACAGGAGAAAAGAAAATTTCTTTTGATGTGTTGACAAATACTCTGAAAACTTTCGTAGCAGGCTACAAATGGAAAGAGTACGTCACGCACTTTTTTAAAGATATTTTAAGGATAACATGAATCAGATTGACCTGTTTCATTTTTAAGCAATCATTTATAAAGATATTTTACATTGTTGAACAATGCTTCATTCATATCGGAATTGACACCGAGAAGGCTTATTGATTGTTTAATGTTAATGATTTTGCGTTTATAACTCCATAGACTATATGCCATGTCTCAACCATTAGATCACATTCAGTGGACATTCAGTAAGAAATGCAGCTGAAACTACATTTATAAGAGGGGCTTTAAGTATGTAGTGCCACTGAAGCTGCTGTAGTTCAACTGAGGCTACAGATATACGAGGGGCACTCATTATGTAATGCAGCTTAAGCTACTTAAATACAAGTGGCGTAAGTATGTAATGCAACTGAGGCTCCTTTATGCAATACAATAACATTTTCGTATGTTTTAATTACATATTTCTGTCATACAAACCAGCTCATAATGCATTAGAATTCCAGTGTTTTATGAAGTGTTCCGACTGCAGGCGCCATCTTTACCGACCAAAATGCCAATGAAACATTTCCAAAACAGGAATTCTATCAGATAGTAATATTTGTTTTTTAAAATATAGTCTAGTTCAAGTAATGTTTTCAAGATGTTTCTATAGTTTTGACATGTTTTTTTGTCTTTTGTCTTAATATTAAGTTGTTTTGTCAGATCTATGCACTAGTGAAAACCGAACCATTTTTAGACTAAAAATGAGTTGAATAAAATATTTGTATAAGTGTTATATAACAAGAAACCTATCGCAATGTACTAACTTATTTTTAAAGGTTATATGTTTAAACAACCAAACACAAGTATGAACTGCTCCACCTTTTGTTCTTTGTGTACATTCATGGACAATGAAGTCAAACAAAATTACCAAATATGGTCTACGGTATAGACTTTTAAAATACTGATAACATCTGCAAAACGGGGCGAAAAGTAGTTGAATAACCTTATATTTATAATAATCATGTATTGCCGACGAATTGAAGGTGATTCAGTTATCATATCCTATAAGTATCTTTATTTTACTTCTTGCAAACCTTTTAAAATTATTTAACCACATTGACACTTTATCTAAATGTCTAATAATTCAAACATTTGTTTCTTCTTTAGAATTAACATAGTTTCGGTTGAAATACATACTGAATTTAACTTCCCCTAACTTCTATGGGCTACACACGTACTATTTTGCTTTAGGTTTCTATATTTTAAACCTGCTAATGTATTATTAAAGCTATCAAGCCCTCAACCCGATCAATTTTCAAGAGCTTTGGTTTGCTGGACTAGATTTGTTTGTCGATAGAAATGTTTTTGATACGGAAGGAGATTTCACAAACTATGTCAGAAGACTGGAACTTGCACCAAAGCAGGTATAAAATTGACTTTTAACCGATATTATATTGGGTCATTGTAATAGGCATGTATATAAAACTTGATTGACGTTTTTAATTTAACATATTTTTTTGATTTTGTAGTAATTATAATTCTGATGTTTTAGTTTGCTTTATATTGATAAGAATTTAAGCAATAATAAAAAAAAATTAAGATGTTCTAATTTGAGTTTCATTATACGTGATGACAATTTATCAGTAGTCTTCAATAAAAGTATAATAGAAGACTTGAACCAGTTTCATTAACGTTGTTGGTTTTGTTATTTCTGCACCTTGTTGAATAGAACAACATAATAAACATAATACATTTAATTGAAACTACAGGAATACCAGCGGACATATTAGCCCAAAACGTTCACGTATCTATTTTATGGCGAAATATTCACCTCTGTGGAATGCTTTGTTTTCCAGCTAGATGAGATGATCGAGCTGAGCAAGAGGGCAATTGCAAATGGCAATACAAACCATAACGCTTCTGTGGTATGTACGCATTTAAACCTAAAACTATGTTGCCGTTAATACGCGTTAAATTATCAACTTTATTCTTCCTTGTCTCATGCATGTTTTGATATGTCAAGGACTTGAGCCAATTGCATGACGGAATGTTTTTTCAAGAGTTTCTCGGACATTTTTGCATACATTTGAAAACAAACGTACTTCAACCATACGAATGTGTTTTCATGGTAAAATGTCTCTGACTATCCAATCGACAATATGATGTGTTCTTTTAATGAAACCTTTTCCAAATAGGAAAAATATTTGCTCAAAAAATGGTTCGAAATATCGTTCGTAATATTTATTTCTCATGAACACACAATACAATGTTGATATGATAGTGTCAAGTATTTGGGCACCTAAAACTATTCCTGTTACAACTGAGTGCGAATGCAAATGTGTTTTAACTAGACTTTCTAAAATACTAGTAGTTCCTTCGTTAAATTTGATAAGACCTCGAAACACACGATAATATGAATACATACATGTGTTATGTTTTGAATGAACCTTAAGAAATGCTAAAGGTGGTTATTGGACATGTGAACATTGTGATTATCGTACAATTACTGCCAAACACACACGTTAAATCATATAAGTGCTTCACTTATCCTGTGTCCACCACGGCTGTCCCTGAAATATTTAGAGACAGTCTTAGTAACATTTAGAAGAACTTTTATAAGAAGTACTATACACACCTTAACAAAAACTATTATTTCATTAATCTGTGTATGTTAATTTCTTTGAAAACAGTCTCGTGTTCCTGAAAACATCGATGCGCTGGTTGTTTCACCAAAGGAATCCGCTCTGTACAAGCCATTCAATGAATCAGCTGAGAGAATATTTGGCAACAGAACGTAAGTACAGTTGATCTTTTGTAAAGGGATGTTGTTTGTCTAACATCTGAACGTAGTTCATGTGTTGTCAGTATTATCTATGACGTACCGTTTGGATCAAAGGTCGCATAAAGCCTTCAGAAATGTTAAATAGAGGTTCTCCTCTAGATATATTGGTACGCATGTATTTGGTTTAAATATAGAAGTGCACCTCTTTAAATTAAAGTCGTGCAGTTAAAATTACGAAATAGAGATGGTTGTATTTGAGTTGTAATGCTAATGGTATAAGGTGTCCTCTAAAGAGAGAGGTGTCTATCCGAGATAAAACATAGAGGTACACTTCTATATTAAGATGCAGAGGTATTTTTTTAGATAAAGGTGATAGAGATAACGGTAAAACACACACGCTCGCACGTACGCACACACACACAACAAGTGACTTTGGATTCAGATAGCATTGCATACATAAATGATGTAGCTTTGTAAAGTCTTTGTTGCATACCAAAATCGGAATGTTGACCATACAAATATTTTATTCAATCTTATTTTTTTTAGATTTTAGATTTTGTTGGTATCAGAAAGTTATCATAGCAATAGGCCATCGCCATGTGCAAGAACACAATAGAGCAGTAGAAGAAACGTCACAATTACATCTATTATGTTTTAAGATGCTTGGATCATCAGAATGTGATTTCCTTTTAAATTACAGGAACACAATTGAAAAACGGCTCATTGATGCTATTGAATCTTTAAACAACAAATTGCTTGAAGTGAAACAATTCTTGATCGATGTAAGTATCTACATTAAATTGAAATAAAATAGTATTATTTTTTATATTCTTACTTACGAACAAAGCTACAACAACCATATATTTGGTCATATAGTGTTGCAATGACAAATCGATGGCAGGCTTACGATTATTAGATATATTTTGAAACAAATCTGACCATATCATTTTTTTCTAGTTTAAAAAAATAAATCGCTTGTCTTTGAGTTTAAGATAATGGTTCAGATCTGAATTCCATGACCAATCTGTACTCAAGAAAGCCGTCATTTTAATCGAATCAAACAGTTGTATTGCATTTAAATGCTAGAATATGGATATAAGCAAGAATGGACTGAAGATAAACACAATAATAAAAGTCTTTTACAATGCAGCTTTCTTCGAGGATGTACGGAGAGGTGTTTCGGTTGTCAGAGTTTTTAAATATCTTCACCTTTTTTCAAGGAATATATGCCAGCGACACGCTCCGGCCTGGGAATAGGGAGTCTTCCAAACGGCAAGGAAAACTACCAGGCGTGTTTGTATTTCCATTCGTCAGTTAATATGACCGCTGAAGAGGTCCATAACAAAGGATTGGAAGAGGTGGCGAGGATTGAAAAACTCATAAGACAGGTTAATTGGCTTAAATTTCATATACTCGTATTAATATTGTTTACATCTTGTTCAGAGCAGTCCGGCCTTATTTATAAGATACAATGTTTAGGGCTTAATTGCTCCTCTTTATATGATATTGTACATACATGTTTATATTTCTGAACATTCAACCCTTATTTAAAGCATACAATGAAAAAAAATGTTTATTGGCATGTAAATATATGGTAAGTGTATGTATCTAGTTCGTAGCATTCATCGAGTATTTGAAAAATGCAATGATAACACGTTAATTATGTTCTAAATCATACGAAAGTGTATGTATCTAGCTCGGTGATTTTAGGCCTTAATGGACGTTAAAAATGATAAAGGGATATTTGGCTTCTTTTGTATATGCTAATATATTTTCTAGTTGGAAGCATTTAACCCTTATTTAAAGTTTACAATGCTAACAGCTTCCATTTCATATGATATTATATTGCATGTATTTAGTTCAAACGCATTTAGAATTTACTTGTAGGATACAATGATAACTGGTTTCTAGTGATATGATGTTGGATGTATATAGTTCAGAGCTTTCAACCCTAACTTAAAGCATGCAATGTAAACACGTTAATTGATCCCCTTCTCAATGATATTGTATCAAGTTCAGCGTCTATGGGAAGCGATAAGTTGAAGTACTTGCTTTCAGGAAATCATACTGCATGTAGTTCACTTTGTGGATGGGTATTCTTATTGGTGGCCGAGTGAATAAGTTTTATGAAAAATATCTTTTCTCTAATTAAAATACAAGGAAAACTAAATAAAAGGTATTAACATTGTGTAAATATTTACTTCATTCTTTGTTTCAGAAAATGGCTAACGTTGGTTTTCCGGAAAGCACGAGTATAAAGGACATGTATGCAAATCTAACAAACGATCCAAAGTTTATCCTGCCATCGACAGTAAGCATTCAAAATGTGTTCTGGTAGAAATAGCAGTCCTTAGATTTAAATCATTCTGGAAAAAATATCATTACCTTTCGTAAATACAATATACATCCAAAGACAGCTAAAATTGATAAAGTGACTGCTTCATATAAGTTTGCCATATTTGTCGTTAAAACAAGTAAGACAAGGCACTCATTTAGCAACATACAAGACTTCCCCGTACGTAAATTGCGTTTGGTCCGCCATGTTTATGTGTGATATCTTACCATGGCTTATACTCATTTTATTTTTATAGTTGAATTACCATATCAATTTGACAGCATGTCTTTTTATGTTAGGGCTCAGTAGCCCATTGCAAATGCAAGGGCTGATAAAAACTGCTAGAAATGTGTTACACAGATCATAGTCCTTACTGTCGTATAAGTGTCCGTCCATCCGTCTGTCTATCCAAAGTTAATGTTTATTTTTTTCTTCTTCATACCGTTTAAAGCATCAAATGTACCTACTTCACACTTCCAATATTTGATCACAGTTTTAATACCATCCGATATGACAAGTGTTATAACTTTAACAAATTCAATGCCAAATGTTTGGTCCTTCGTAAATTTTAATATTCAAACTTAAAAAAATGCATTTACTTTAAGCATAATTTCAAAATTATGAATAGATTGAATGAGCGTTTAAACATAAATTTATCACATTCCGAAAATGCGTGTTATACAAGTGCCATAACTCTCCAATTGTTACCATTTTTCCTCGCTTGATATGAAACAGTAACGTTTCAGAAAATAAACTTGAAATATTGATTAATGGCAGTCATATGTTGAACGCTTGCCCATAACGGTGCCCAATTGCTTCTATTGACTTTTTATCAAAATTTAAAACAGTTTTGAATGGAATTGAATGAAACTTGCAAATGATGTCGACAACTTAACGCATACTTTTACGATGTGATCGGTAGTTCATATTCGCCTTCCTTGACAAACAAGTTTGCTTGAAATCCATGTATATCATAGAAGAACTGATATCAAAAGACCCAAATTTTTAATCCCGCTTCATCTCTACATAGTTATGACCTTACTAAGCTTTAGTTTTTGAGTAATTGATAGATCATTTGCTTGGAGCAATTGGCAGTGAGAAGTTTTACGAAAAGCTGGAACCTAAAATATTAAGAAATGTTGATCATCTCTTTCTGGTTTAGCTTCAGTAATGTATGATTTATCTTACATAAAATGTGTATATAAGTAAAACAAACAACAACAAAACATATTTTTGCAATGAAAATGTTCATTATTAGTGAGCGACAGTTTTTATTCTGATTATCATAAATAGTCACACCACTACACTAAACAGTTCTTCATTTGCTTCATCTCTCAAAGATATCCTGTAATGGCATTCACTTTCGTGTTTTAAACCTTCAATATTTCAAGTATTTAAATGATTAAATGACAACATCTTTACTTTGTGTTTTATACGACAGTTGATCATGGTTATTACAGAGGATTTCTGTTACTCCAACCATCAGACGGGTGGACCTCTCCCACACCGAACCCAATTGGCCGCTACACGACTCATGTAGTTTGCCTTTTCCAAAACTCCACTCTTCCTTTCCTGGTTAACTATGTATGATTTATCTTAGATAAAAAGGTGTAAATAAGTAAAACAAACATCAACAAAATATATCTCTTCAACGAAAATGTTCATTATCAGTGGGGAACAGTTTTTATTGCGATATTCTTATACGCGATTAGTCACACAACTAGACTAAATATTTCTCCATTTGCTTCATCTATCAAAGATATCCTGTAATGACATTTGTTTCCACGTTATTTACCTTCATTATTTCAAGTATTTAATGATTTAATGACAACATCTTTACATTAATGTTTGTAAATTACAATTGATCTTGGTTACTACGGAGGATTTTTGTCACTCCAACCATAGAGCATCTGTCGATCCGATATTTATTCGCAACCTTTACACGTATTTTGGTCTTTATCGTTGGTTAACGTGGGACGTTAAAATCGTACAATACGGATTTTTTTTATATATTTATACGCACGTGCGTCCTGATATGGAAATATACGGTCACGTGTTGAAAAGGAGAGTCTACGATTGGAGAAATGAATAATGTATAGTTACGTATGTTTTATTTTCAGGCAGAGGTATTGGCAAGATTTAACGAGCTCATACATGGTAGGATCGAACCTTTGATTCCGAAATATTTCAAACAAGCTCCTTCTCTTCCTCTTGTGTAAGTGTTAGGCGTGTGTTTTATTTACTTACAAATGCGATGCCATCATACTGTTTACCGGTCTGTTAATAAATACAGTGCTCTAATTGGTTTACAATTTCCAGACAACTATGATAGTGATTTTGTCAAAGATCAAAATTAAATTTGAAATGAGTGGAAATATATAGGACAGAAAAATACGTATGAAAATGAAGCAATGTATATCCCTACCATGATATTTTTATTTACTTCGAAATCATGAATCATTTCACTATTAAAATGTTCAATTGTTCATAATTGCTCATACCAATTTTTAGAAAAGGAATCTATATAAAGATCATTATATCGTGCGTGTTCTTCTTTCCCTAGAGTCCGTGGGAGCAGCACGGACGGAACTTCCGGGGAATACAGGGTTGGGACACCGGATGGGTCCCGCCCTGGAGTCTTCATAGTCAATCTTTTCTACCCAGAATACAAGTATACATTTTACCTTTGCATGAGTTGTTAAGAGAGTATATCGACTATTATTGCGCACAATTCATTTACATGAATGAATTAGATTTATTTCGACTATATATTCACGCGTAATAATGGAAACATAAATCAAATATACTGACGAGTCTATTTTTACATTATATTTACAGCCCTTTTTTCGAATTTTCAAAACTTTTGTCGACATTACATGATCATTTTCCTTGACAAAAATCCTTTTCAATATTTTGTTACTCAGTTGAAGTCCGTTTGAATGCTAACACAAAGTCTGCAAGGTACCCAACTATCATCAATCTAACTATCATCAAACTTACATATATTCTCGCTCTGTCTACTTTTGTTTTCATCCATGCTCTCTTTTCTTCTTTTTGTTACCGAAATCATCATTTTTATACACTATTTCAAACGCTTTCTTTCGTTCTCTTAAGATAATATTCTGCATGTTTTCATTAACAACATATATACATGTAATTAAAATTGTCTAACCTTCTCATTACTCTGCATAACGTGTAACTTAATTCTCACGGAGAGAAACTTTATAAGCTATGCTTTCGTTTCAATCCGATTCAATATATTAATGCAAATACTTAAATTATATTTAACGTGTATTATATGTATATATAGATATATTGAATAAAATATGTTTAAATCAAAGTCTGCAATATTCGCACGGCAGTCAATAAATGACCAATGACTGCCGATTGGTTCATGAAATAACATTAATTGCATGTTTCTTTATTTGATCAGGGCATGAATACATTCACATCATTACACTGGTCGCCATATACTGAATGTAGATTTGAAAGGTTCTTAAAGGTGGGGTTTTGATGTCGTTATTTTAAGAACACCGAAAAGCATGAAAGAAATCGCACTACATAATATTAATAACTATAAGAGACAAGTTTGTTCAACATGGTATGGTACTCTAACATTCCGCGAATATCTTTGTCCATATCAGTACTTTCATCTAGATATGGCGACTGCTAAACATAGTAATATCAGAAAATGTTAACTTTGTTGCCATAACTTAATTGAGTCAGAATACTAATTCATACTATGTCGTTCTGCTCAAAGACGTATATGTAGCGTGGGTGTGCCAAGACAAAACCACTCAACTTCGGAGTTCGAATATTATTTATTTATACGTAGTCGAACGAAACCTAAAACATATAATGAAACATATAAAAGTATATGCTAACATAATCATATTATTAATAACACCAAATACAAAGACAATGGACAGTGATCGGTAAATATATCAAGGGAGACTTCGCGGTTAAATACATAAAACATTCTAAGAACTATGAGCAATAAACTTACCAGGCACGTCTAAATAATAATTAAATATGAATGAATATTTGAGCTCAAAGATAAGAGCGAATATTAAATAAGTAAGAATATAGTAACAACTGTTACAATTGAAATCTTGACTTGCGTCGATGATGATTCAGAACGGAATGATTTATGTGTATATAAAAATAAGGGCGTGTGCAATGAAGCGGGAAAAAGGGGAAAAGGCATTATGAACCAATCAATCACTCTATAAATTTAGACAAACTCGCATAACCAGTATTCACGCTCTGACGCACTCGGACATAGACGGACATTGACGGACATAGACGGACAGTAACGCACAGAAGACAATAACCACGTAGCACAATACTAAACACGACGATATACAAACAATACAAAACGATATACGATATAGAACCATACCAAACACACAAACTAATAAAATACTGAAATATGCACCTTGCTACATATAACTGGCCAAATATGGCTAAATTGAAAGCTTTGATGCCAGAACAGAGGGAATAAAAAGTAAAAAACGTAGCTGAATATGTAGTTTTTAACATAAATATATGGATATAATGTGATGAAATTAAGACAAAAAAACTAAAAGAGAAGCTGCTTCTGTATGTAGTTCCAGTTATGTATGTTATTAGTGTTGCATTAAACAATAATAATGTGCTATTGTTTTGTTTTTATTCAATTATATGTTTACTGCAATTATGCAATTATTTCAACACTACATATCCATCTTTGACAAAACTAGTTTTTAAATGGTCAAAGGCTATCTTGCCTATTACTACCCTTACTTTTTATTTGTGACGCATGCTGACCCCATACAATTTTGGTTTCGCTTTGAAAGGGTTTACATGCTGATAAGTCATATTTAGAAATAAGGACGGAAACAGATTCAATCTTTAGAAATCGAGGTTTGTATATTTGCTCTTTTTTAAACTGGAATTGGAAGTAAAATGATGTGAATCGATGAAATGGGTATCAATGATTTGTTATTAATTGTATCATTAGTTTGGGTTTTATATAATATAATGGTTGTACGATTGGTCTAAAGATGGTGACATACCACTGCATAGATAATGTTATTACATGACCTATACATAAACAGTATTTCATTGTCCATAGCAAGATTTGCGACGCATAATATTTATGATTGGATCACGCACACGCACACGCACACACACATATATATATATAAATCCATATATAATATGTTATTATATATGTGTTATTTATGGGTCACATACAAAACAACTGAATATACCCATTTTGAGCGGCATAGATAGTTTTGCGGGCAAATGCAAGTTAATTTACTTCTGGTGGCAAGCAAGACTACTATCATGTACGTATACCTTAATACTAGTCTATCATTAGTAGTAATGGTAAAATTGGGAAGAAAAGTATGTTTGATATCACAGTTTACGTAGTTTGTTGTACAATGTGAAAAGTTCCACACATAATCTCAGTGTTCAACTCGCATTTTGCAGATGAAGTGGCCGATATTGTACAATAACAGACTAATTTTCCAGTGCATACATAGCTTTTGCTTACCTCTAAAAGCGATAAAATAATAACCCAAACACAGTACTGCAATTGTTATTTCGTAGACCTTTAATAACATGTTTTAAATAGAATTACCATTCCAGTACTGATGATGAACTGAAACGTTCACCTGGCTTTACATAATTCTGAGGAGTCTTAGCAACTTTTCTAGAACTGATTCTTATCCAATCAGATTTGCTTTATCGCATAAAGTGTACATATTGTTTTGTTTTTGTTTCAGTCCGACATTCAAAATGGTTTCCTTCAGTCTCCACGAGGCTATTCCAGGGCACCATTTAGCTGTATGTATATTACTATTTTTGCAACAACAGGAACATGTTTAACTATATTGACAAATTTAATGATATTTTGAAAAATATAGGGACCAGCACAAAAATCGAAAATTAAAAAAGAATGAACTTTCCTAAGTGGCACAAGGCAAGGCCTTGTTTATTGTCTATCTAACATGGTATCATTCTCTTATCAAAGAAATCTAAAACTTATTAACTTTATCATTTACCAGTATATTTTACCGCTTCACGTAATTTTGAGCATTGAGAAAATATTCCTCTTTATAATGTCCATCTGCGCATAATGTACGCGTATTTGAAAATGCAATAAAATGACTTGTCAAGAATGTCATGTTTGTTTCTAATTTACATATATACCATCTGAAATGACTGACATAATCACATCGTATTTTAACTTACAATGTCTTGATACAGATAACTTTAAACACTTATTTTGCTCTTTATTCTTCTGGGACCGTAATTTATGATAATTATAATTTATTTTATTGTATGATAGTTGGCAACCAAAAACTTGTAACATTACATTGTAGGAAAGTTATGGAATCCTCGCCGATATTCCTAAATACATGCAAAACTTTGAATGGATCAGCTACAGTGCTCCATATTTCTTCCCCTTCTTCAACTCATTCTCCGAGGTAGGTACCATTATATGCGCTCTACTACTCGTTCGCCGAGATAGGTAACATTACATCCGCTCTACAACTTGTTCGCCGAGGTCGGTAGCACTATATCCGCTCTACAACTTGTTTGTCGAGGTAGGGAGCATTGTATCCACTCTACAACTTGTTTGCCGGGGTAGGTATCATTGTATCCGCTCTACAACTTGTTTGCCGAGGTAGGTAGCATTGTATCCGCTCTACAACTTCTTCGCCGAGGTAGGTAGCATTGTATCCGCTCTATACTTGTTCGCCGAGGTAGGTAGCATTTTATCTGCACCACAATTTGTTAGCCGAGGTAGGTAGCATTGTATCTGCTCTACTACTTGTTTGCCAAGGTAGTTAGCATTGTATCCGCTCTACAACTTGTTTGCCGAGGTAGGTAGCATTGTATCCGCTTTACTGCTTCTTCGCCGAGGTAGGTAGCATTGTATCCGCTCTTTACTTGTTCGCCGAGGTAGGTAGCATTGTATCTGCTCTACTACTTGTTCGCCGAGGTAGGTAGCATTGTATCCGCTCTTTACTTGTTCGCCGAGGTAGGTAGCATTGTATCCGCTCTACAATTTGTTTGCCGAGGTAGGTAGCATTGTATCCGCTCTACTACTTGTTCGCCGAGGTAGGTAGCATTGTATCCGCTCTTTACTTGTTCGCCGAGGTAGGTAGCATTTTATCCGCTCTACAATTTGTTTGCCGAGGTAGGTAGCATTGTATCTGCTCTACTACTTGTTCGCCGAGGTAGGTAACATTGTATCCGCTCTTTACTTGTTCGCCGAGGTAGGTAGCATTTTATCCGCTCTTCAACTTGTTGGCCGAGATAGTTAGCATTGTATCTGCTCTACTACGCGTTCGCCGAGGTAAGTAGCATTATATCCGTTCTACTTCTTGGTCGCCGAGATAGGTAGCATTTTATCCGCTCTTCAACTTGTTGGCCGAGATAGTTAGCATTGTATCCGCTCTACAATTTGTTGGCCGAGATAGGTAACATTATATCCGCTCTACCAAATAATCGCCGAGGTAGGAAACATTATATCCGCTCTACTGCTTGTTCGCCGAGGTAGTAAGCATTATATCCGCTCTACCACTTGTTCGCCGAGGTAGGTTACATTTTATCTGCTCTACAACGTATTCGACAGGGTAGGTAGCATTGTATATGCTCTACTACTTGTTGGCCGAAGTACGAAGCATTGTATCCGCTCTACTTCATGTTCGCCGAGGTAGGTAGCATTGTATCTCCTCTTCAACGTATTCGCCGAGGTAGGTAGCATTATATCTGCTCTTCTACTTGTTCGCCGAGGTAGGTAGCATTTTATCTGCTCTACTACTTGCTTGTCGAGGTAGGTAGCATTTTATCCGCTCTACTACTTGTTTGCCGAGGTAGGTAGCATTTTATCTGCTCTACTACTTGTTGGCCGAGGTAGGTAGCATTTTATCTGCTCTACTACTTGTTGGCCGAGGTAGGTAGCATTTTATCTGCTCTACTACTTGCTTGTCGAGGTAGGTAGCATTTTATCTGCTCTACTACTTGCTTGTCGAGGTAGGTAGCATTTTATCCGCTCTACTACTTGTTGGCCGAGGTAGGTAGCATTTTATCTGCTCTACTACTTGCTTGTCGAGGTAGGTAGCATTTTATCTGCTCTACTACTTGTTCGCCGAGGTAGGTAGCATTTTATCCGCTCTACTACTTGTTGGCCGAGGTAGGTAGCATTTTATCTGCTCTACTACTTGCTTGTCGAGGTAGGTAGCATTTTATCTGCTCTACTACTTGCTTGTCGAGGTAGGTAGCATTTTATCCGCTCTACTACTTGTTTGCCGAGGTAGGTAGCATTTTATCTGCTCTACTACTTGCTTGTCGAGGTAGGTAGCATTTTATCTGCTCTACTACTTGCTTGTCGAGGTAGGTAGCATTTTATCCGCTCTACTACTTGTTTGCCGAGGTAGGTAGCATTTTATCCGCTCTACTACTTGTTTGCCGAGGTAGGTAGCATTGTATCTGCTCTACTACGCGTTCGCCGAGGTAGGTAGCATTATATCTGCTCTACTACGCGTTCGCCGAGGTAAGTAGCATTATATCCGCTCTTATGTCGAAGTAGGTAGCACTGTATCATCTCTACAACTGATATGCCAAAGTAGGTACCACTGTGTTCGCTCTACAACTCATCTGACAAAGTAGGTAGCACGGTATCAGCTCTACAACTCTTATGTCGGAGTAGGTAGCACTGTATAAGCTCTACAACTCATATGCCAATGTAGGTAGCACTGTATCAGCTCTACAACTGATATGCCAAAGTAGGTAGCACTGTATCAGCTCTACAACTCTTATGTCGAAGTAGGTAGCACTGTATAAGCTCTACAACTCTTATGTCGAAGTAGGTAGCACTGTATCATCTCTACAACTGATATGCCAAAGTAGGTAGCACTGTATCAGCTCTACAACTGATATGCCAAAGTAGGTAGCACTGTATAAGCTCTACAACTCTTATGTCGAAGTAGGTAGCACTGTATCATCTCTACAACTCATATGCCAAAGTAGGTAGCACTGTATGATCTCTACAACTCTTATGTCGAAGTAGGTAGCACTGTATCATCTCTACAACTGATATGCCAAAGTAGGTAGCACTGTATAAGCTCTACAACTGATATGCCAAAGTAGGTAGCACTGTATAAGCTCTACAACTGATATGCCAAAGTAGGTAGCACTGTATAAGCTCTACAACTCATATGCCAAAGTAGGTAGCACTGTATCAGCTCTACAACTGATATGCCAAAGTAGGTAGCACTGTATCAGCTGTACAACTCTTATGTCGAAGTAGGTAGCACTGTATAAGCTCTTCAACTCTTATGTCGAAGTAGGTAGCACTGTATCATCTCTACAACTGATATGCCAAAGTAGGTAGCACTGTATCATCTCTACAACTGATATGCCAAAGTAGGTAGCACTGTATTAGCTCTACAACTCTTATGCCAAAGTAGGTAGCACTGTATCATCTCTACAACTCATATGCCAAAGTAGGTAGCACTGTATCATCTCTACAACTCTTATGTCGAAGTAGGTAGCACTGTATCATCTCTACAACTCATATGCCAAAGTAGGTAGCACTGTATCATCTCTACAACTGATATGCCAAAGTAGGTAGCACTGTATCAGCTCTACAACTGATATGCCAAAGTAGGTAGCACTGTATAAGCTCTACAACTCTTATGTCGAAGTAGGTAGCACTGTATCATCTCTACAACTGATATACCAAAGTAGGTAGCACTGTATCAGCTCTACAACTCTTATGTCGAAGTAGGTAGCACTGTATCAGCTCTACAACTCTTATGTCGAAGTAGGTAGCACTGTTTCAGCTCTACAACTCTTATGTCGAAGTAGGTTCCACTATAACAACTCTCAAATTCCGTCACCGAGTTAGGTACCAATATATCTATATCTCATTTCACGAGAAAGCAACTACTTAAATCGCTCTAGAACTCTATTGCACAGGTAGATTACACTAAATGTTCTCTCAAAATCATTTTCCAATGTAAATTCTCCAAGGTAGGCGCCACTATATTGGCTGCGCAACCAAGACGTTATACTCAACAATAGTTTAGTGTTATAAGAGAAAACACTACAGCTACCTTCTTGACTACTGTTATGAACTTAAGTGCATAAGTATCCAGAATTCATCAATCTATAAATAAATCGCATGCCTAGAAATTTCTGTTTTTTTATCCAACTTTAAGTGTCGTTTATTTATTACAGGGCTGGGCACTATATGCTGAATATTTAGGTGAGGAAATGGGCATATACCAAAACGACTACGAAATGTAAGAATTTGGAAATGTGTAACTTAAAAGTGGAACTATGAATCACAGCTTTAAATCGTACTTGCTGTATAAAAATCAAGTCGATAAAACATTACATTATTTAAAAATGATAACAAAACAATATGATATGTTTTTAAACCGTCAAATAGAAAAAAAACCGTAACGAATTCTTCATGATTTTTAAAATGTTTGTTTTCTAAATGTGTATTTGTTTTTCTTTTTTGCATTCTGACTGCTAATCTAAAGTGTAGATCACCAAATTTATAGGTAACCGGAATTGCCCTTTTTAAATACAGGGTTGGGTATAATGTCAACTATGTATATAAACCTTATGAACCTTAATAGGCTGGGCCGTTACAGCGACGAAATGCTTCGGTCAGTTCGCCTTGTGATCGACACGGGTATTCACCATTACGGGTAAGGTTTTCATTTATTTTGTTTATTGGTATACATACATTACAATGATCAATGTAAAATATTCTTAGGAAGCCTTTTTGTCCTTCGCAAATTCAAGGAATATGAATTGGAAGGAAGCGCAAATAAAATTATGAATATCATCTTTTTTTAAATATACATACTTAGCTCATGTCCCGAAAGACAAAGTATACAATTTCTTGATTTGACTCCTAAAACTTACTTTTGTATTTGACTTGCTCATACAAAATTGAATGCTTCCAAAAATCTTTCTTTTCTGACTATTGAGTTCACAAATTGCTTTATTGACTGTAGATGGTCTAGAGATCAAGCAATAAACTACATGCTTAACTACACTGCAAAGACTCCTCGTTCTGCAGCAACACAGATAGACCGATACTCTAACTGGCCAGGCCAGGCCGTTGGATACAAGATAGGTGAACTGAAGATCAAGGAGCTTAGACAAAGAGCAACAACAGCTCTCGGTAAGTAAACTCGAAATAACTCATGTAGGCACAGTCGATTTTAGTTTTATTCGATAGTAATTGACTGCTTTTCAGGAAGCTGACCCGTTATGTTTGTTTCTTAAACACATGTGAAATATTGTGATAATTGCTTGGCTTGATTAAAAAAAAAATTGTTAACAGGGGACAAGTTCGACCTTGCCGAATTCCACTATACGGTATTGAGGTACGGGGCTTTACCATTGGACATTCTTGAAAACGTGATTGACAGTTGGATAGCCGATCAAAAGCAGAATAGTACAACGCCTGACTGCAAAAACCCAGTTAGCGGCGTCACCAGGAACATTCCATGTCCATGGGCCGTGGTACTGTTCATCCTAGTAATGCTAAATATGTAGTAATATCTCGAGGCAATTATGCTGCTTAGTAATAATATTACGCCAAATAATAAGTCCTATTTGCAAATGTCTTTTCCGCAAATATATAAAGAGGCATTTTCTTATTCTATGTGCTGTGATCTAAGTGGATTAAACTTGTATATAATCAGTGCCTTATGCAAATGTCTTTTCCACAAAAATATAAAATGACATGTTTTTTCTTGTTCTGTGTGCTTTAAACCAAGGTTATTAAACTTGTATATAATCTGTGCCTTATGCAAATGTCTTTTCCACAAGTATATAATGTGACATGTTTTCTTATTCTGTGTGCCTTATTAAACTGTCCTTTTCAAAAACATATTACATGCCATCTTTGTTATTTCAAGCGTATTAAACTTGTACAATATCAGTGCCGTATGGAAATGCCCTTTCCACTAAAATATCATGTGACATATTTCTTATTCAGTGTGCTGTAAACAAAGTGTATAAAAATTGTATATATTGATAATAAATTCCATATTCAACATGAGTTTTGTTTTTAATTTATTTCATTTTCGCCCGCTCATTGTAACTGTGGCGTAAAAATTGAAAATAAAATCAAAGCGAACGCCAACTTAACACAGGATGTCATGAAGTTTGGCACACAACTACAGATTTAATCATAACATACTTTATGACAAAGGAAAGTTATTACAATTTGACAAATGCAAATTATGCCTTGTACATAACTAATCATGTTGTTTACTTCAGAATCTACCAATATTTGTTAACACAAAGAGCACAACATGTGTGTAAGATAGACAAAACAAATAGTCAAAGCCACTAAACTCTTACAATAGGTCCTAAAGCTAATCACCTCTACGACAAAGTAGATTTAATTCAAAAACGACTAAAACTTTAAACTTAAAAATAAAGTCCCCTTCATATTGGATTAAATCAAGCAATTTGATCAAAAATCACTGATAAATGTCGTATATTCATAGAGAGGCACGGCTTTGGCTCTAAATGAGAAGAAATGAGTGATTGCGTATGTTGTACATTGTTAGTATTGCTTCCAAAACAATCATGTATTCACCTGATAAGTGGTTATGGTGGACACAATTTCAATGTTTTTTAAGTATGACAACCGCTTGTTTGACATGTAGCTTGAGTATGATAATTGCTAGTCTGACAAAAATTTCGAGTGTGACTGCCGATAGTTTGGTATATATCTCGAGTAATGCCACTAGATGTGCCACTATATTGAATAATACAACAGCTGGTTCGCCAAATAATTCGGGAAATACAACTACTAGAAAAATGGATCTAGAAGTACAATCGCTGGTTTCAAAAATAGTTTGAGTAGTACAGCCACTAGTTTTAAAGTAATACTTCCACGAGTTCGAGAAATTAAATAACCCTTGTATACTATTAACTTACTTCTCGGTTAGTTGTTTTCGTTCCATGCATATTTTTGCTGATAAGGCCACAACAAATTGATCATTTGTTCGTCGGAATTGCCGCACCTAAAATTCGAAAAACGCACATATTATTTGCCCGAGCGTTTTTGTCTTTTTACTTCTGAGTTTCCCCTATTTTATGAATTTCTTTTATTTAAAATTTATACCTGTAACGTCGACTTCGCCTTTTTTGAAGGTATTTCCCTGCTTTACACTTTTCGCGAACAAACTTTCCTCGTTTCAGGACAAAATCAGGTCCGGGAAACCGCAAAACAGCTGATATTTGTCTTTTTTGTCGGAAATATTTTTCAGGACGCACCGTTGTTATTCACTTTCGTTATTAATTTTCAGTTTTCGTAATGTAAAATACACGTTTTAAGTTAAAATCAGTGCCAAAGTCAATGGATTATAGTCTTCAGTAAACAACAGCAGTTTCACAGCGTCGAAGGAAATAATTATTTATGTGTGTTTTAAGTAATCCATTGTTTTGTACTCAAAATTTGGTGCTAAAGATTTTGAGTGCAAAACTTAAATTCAAATACACGGACACACGACTTACAACCATTGAACTTGTTTTCGTGAGTTAGTTTTTTTTAAATTCTAAAATGCATTTAGCAGTATTCATAGTGACCTGTTTCTTATGGACATTGAAGCCATAGTGGCTGTCATTTTATTCTTTTTCAAGGCCTATAAACCATAGGTTTGTGGTCAAGGCGAGGTGTTGAAACGGAAATATCGTTAATCCACCACCTGCAATTAATATAAAGACCAGTGCACATTTGCAGATTTGTTTGATACTGCTTCAATTATATTGTCCCACAAGTCAATCCACAGTGTCATTTTTAATAATGTTCTCTGTGTTATTTACATGCCATGTCAAAGTCACTACAGTTGCATCATGTGCTTCAAGAGGTTCAAATTTAGACCTGAGCAAATATTTAGAAATGCTCGAATGATGAATTACTCTTACTATTCAAAAATATATTTGTGATATTAAGTTAGTAAAGAATGAATACAATAGTTGTTCTTTTTGGTCTGCAAATAGTTGCACGTTACTGTGAGGAATGCTGTCTTTACAATATATCTACGTTTAAATGACTGATACAATGAAAGTTAATAGTAAAGCACTGGATTTTATTGCTATTTGTTAAATATTGAGACAGATTTTCATGAGATACAATGAAAACCTTTTCATTTAGAACTGAGAACCTTTTTTGGCAATCAAAAAGCATTTCTAGACATGATTGTATGATAAATTTGGTAAGAAATATACATTTTTATTTCTTTGTAATTTTCGCTTTGCGCTCGCCTCTGATTTGCCTTAAATTTCTTCTATACACCAGTGATGCCATCCCCGTTTCCCATATTTTCAATCACATGACACATTTCAGCAACAAACCTTGGAAAACTAAAGTCAATTGATAAACGTCTTGTTACACTAGATGCCACCGAAAAGCAGCTTTCAGGTGTTTCGTCGAAACGTTCTAGACTAGAACGCCGTGTCCTGTCTATTGAAACAGCTCCCACGATGTCAATAAACTGTTTATAAAACATCAAGTGGCGCGTGTAATTCAATTAAGCGTTAACGATAATATAAACAAAAAATAGTCCGCCATTGTTGACATTCTAAAGGCCGAACGGGATAAACTAGTTAGGTTGAAAAATACATTGCAAAATTAAGCTCGGTGCAGGTGGGCATTACTGACTTGAAAGCCCGCTAAATGTTAAATAATATGCTACTTTTCGTTTTTCCTGAGCAAAGTCACCCTGATGAGCGGATATATTCGGATTGTTAAAAAAATGCTCCATTACCACTCCCGTCTTGTTCTTAAAATTAAAAATCATCAAAAGAATTAGACCGGACACATCGCATTCGCAAATATGAGCATTTAAAGATAGAAAAGCCCGGTCGAAGCAATGTTAAACAATTTCCAATATTTAAATGAAAAACTACAGAAAGAAGACGAACTGCTTGTCAAGCACACAATTCCGGAATTACGACGACTCTTCGACAGCTGGTGGTCATGGCTCCCAGGACACAACTAGGATTCGATGTGGTAAGCATTACTCGTTCATCATTCATCAGCGCCGGAGACAGCTTATTCCCGCAATGATCAATGCCAAGAAGACCATCAGGACAGCATATCTGTCTTATGATTAACTGTACATTAACAACAAAATGAATACCGTAATCACCGTGAACATTAATCGTTTTCGAATAAAATGTCTAGGGTATGCGCTCTAAACCTGATGAACCTGATATTTTAAACTTGGTATCTCATTTTGATATTCAGTTATTAATAGAATAGTAAAAGATCCAATAATAACATTGATAGATATGACTAATTCAAATATACGCACCCAATCATTTACAACAAAGCTAAACGTTTCAGCGGAGGCGTTATTGTATATTCATAAAAAAATCTACTCAGACTATATAAACTTGAATGAGAATAAAAATAATAAAAATATAGAGGATATTTGTTTATTTTAGTGTCAGATCGTATTTTATTTCACGAGTTTCATAGAAAAACATATTTTTACGAGTAGCGAAGCGACGAGTGAAAATATAGTTTTTCTATGATCACGAGTGAAATTAAATACGACCTTACACTGAAATAAACAAATTTTCTGTTTCTTTTATGTTTATTTTCCGAGTTTTATATAAAAAAAAATTATTTCTTATTTACCCTTCTTTTTGAAAAGGGTGATATTTACGCCGATACCCGCGGGGCGCCCCTCACTCAAAATTATAGCTGTCAACTTTTCTATTTCCGGTCTGTTGAGAAAAAGTTCACTGCTATTTATTCGCTCATTTTTTAGTGCAAAGTTTTATGAACAGTGATAAATGAAGTTTTATAAGTGCACATATGTTCCAAAAAATAACGAAAACACTTTTATTTTAAGTGGGGCATGAATACATAACCAAATTACTACGCCGCCATTTAATGAATGAAAATTTCGGAGGTCAAATGTGTTAGCAAAACCAACTGCGGTTACTCATTGGATTTTAAACATTTTTCTTAGTTTAAGACTGCATGTGTTTCATGGTATATGAATATTCAGTCAACTTACTGTCAGAAACCAGTCTGTTTCGCTTGAAAACAGGTTTGTTTTCCAGGTAAAAAATGAATGCCATGCTAGTTTGTTGACAAATTTTGAGGTGTGGGTGGGGTAAAAAATATCAGATTATCTGTAGATTGTTGTGTGAATTTTTCGGAAGCTCGTTTTACGTATTACAACAGCAAACAGTTCAAAATACATTTGAACGATGATATAAAATTATTTTTGTTGGAACAGTTGTTTTCGTCTGTAATTTGTTTGGTATGGAAGCAAATGTTCGAACATTTAGCTTTAATATCAAGAAAACGTTTGAAAAACGGGTTAACCGGTAATAAACGGTAAGTTGTTAATTTCCATATATATATATATATATATATACATATATATATATATATATATATATATATATATATATATATATATATATATATATATATATATATATATATATATATTTAAATTTATACAACATTTCTTTAAATTTTAAACAATTGTTTGCCAATATTTACTGGTTCAAAGTGAAGTGTTTTGTTTTGATCAAGGGGAAGGAACTACAAATGAATTTAAAAGTAGTTCTGAAAGTTGATATTTTCACTCCTAATTTTGCAGTGAAAATATCAAAATGAAATTTTCACTGTTGTTATTTCACTGTTAAAACCCCATATTTAATCGAAAAGCATAGAAGAAATATGGTTAATGTTAAAAAGAGATTTTACTAATTCCTAAAATGATAAATATAATTGTGTCTGTTACATTTATTTGAGTTTGACCTTTTCGGGCAACCATGATCCTATATTCAGTGACCTCGGGAATGTTTACATGTCTGGTGACCTACATTCTCGGTGCTTCTACATTCCCTACCACTAGACCCGGTTATGTCAACATGCCGAAATTCGCTTCACTAGTAAACCACTGTGCGTAAAATATCCGATACACAATGCGATGTTTTGGGTTTAAAAATATTGACTTTTGTAAAGAGAACAATTTGTGCATTTTTAATAGGCGATTTGAGATAAAAGTAATAATCCTGTTGCCAGCGTGGTTGACTTCCGAATCTGTGTTTATGACTGTTATAATTTATATACTTATATGTGTGTTTCAGACTTGATCGGGTTATCGGACCATAGCCCAATGACGTTAAGTATAAATATACATAATACTATATTTGATAATAGTGGTTTGAACCGTAATTTAAGGAATGAATTGCGGGGTTGATGTCATTATCGGGGTATGAACGCAATTGGGTTGGTCAATGTGTGTGGAGTCCGAAGGACTCCACGCGTGCTTTGACCAACCAAATTGCGTTCATATCCCCGATAATAACATCAACCCCGCAATTCATTCCTTATATTTACACCAATAGTTCATTATTTCATTCAAGAACTGTTAAAAAAAATCTTCATTTCATTTAAGAAAACCTTTAAGTAATCCGTTCTTACCCATTCTGTAAATAGAACGACCCGACTATAACCGGAAACATTTTTTTTCAAATGACGTCACAATAACGCGGGAAAAGATCAAACACTTGAAATCACTTTAAAACGTAAAATTGAAACACTTCTGGTACCATTATATTTAAAATATAATAAACTAACACTTTTAAAAATGTGATCTATATTTTACGGGACCTGCAGACACAATACAACCAATAACAAGATCAATAACTTTCATGTATATTGTTATGCAATGAATTACGATCCGAACATATCCGAAGATGTTGCGTTCATCGATTGATGAACGCAATTGCCGAAAGGCAGTTCATTTAAGGAATGGAAGTTGAGGTGTAAATATTGTCACACATACGAAGAAGTCACATGTTTGACATATTCGTAGGAATTCGTCCCACGTGTGTGACAAACTCGTACGAATGTCTCACAAATAGGTGTTGTACATGTGACATAATCGTACCCCCTGTTTTACCACCTCTAGTCCCAACTCGTTTATCAATTCATGCTACCAGCCGCCGTACATTTGAGTGAAAATCAGTAAGCAAGTGTATCCTTAACTCAAAAGGACACCACTGTGTAATTAAGAGGTGCACCTCTATATTTAGAAGTGTAATTTTAGAAGTGCACCTCAATTTTTAAACTACAAAATGAGGTGAACCTCTATATTAAGAGGTGCGTCTACAATTTTTGGGTGTTAATTTAACATATTTTGATAACCTCAAATGAAGAGATGCAACTGGTAAAATTATGACCGGCACCTCTAAATATCTCTAAAAAACTTTTTGTTTGGTAAAATAATTAACAAGACTAATTAATAGGTACAACGTTATGGCAAATTATTCACAATGGTATGTATTATACACATTATAATATAATATATGAATACTTTAATCTAGCTTAATAGTCGTATTTTATATGGCTTTCAACTAAGACTATACAAATGTATTCAAACTGTTCATTTTTGACCAATGGTATGAGTGTAAACGCAATTTAATTTCATGAATTCATGGTTTTACAAATTTAAAACCCAATTCATGATTTAAACATCAAGATTTCATGACTTCATAAATTTGAAATCGTGAAATCTTGAAATATAAATGAACTTGAAATGTCACCGCCGGGTTATCGAAGTATGCCATGCAATACTAAGTCTACTATCGGCTAATAGTATCATCTGAATATTTATCTGTGTTCCGATGTCATTTTTGGATTCCATTGTCTCATATTTTAACCATAGAACGTGGGTTATGAAAGTTGTCGCAATAAGATCAAAATTAAATCCAAGTTTCTTGGAAATTCTTTCAGTAGTAGAACACATGAACTTTAATGCGCAAACCGAGTAAAGATTGACGTTGGGTGGACGTTGTACCGACTAAGGACACCAACATTAAAATAACGTTGGATTTTAGTTTGGTTAGTGTACAAGACGTCATATCTTAATGTTTAGGTACGACCATAACCAAATTAAAATATATATTTATATCCAACGTGAGCCTAATGCAATTCAATCAAAGATGACAATTTTATAATATTTCAACGTTGAAAATACATTTTGGTTTAATATATAATTCAGTTTCAATATCTTAAATTATAAAGTAACACAAGTTTAATATTAAAATGCTACTTGGACAGAAATAAGAGTTATTACAGTTTAAATGTTAAGCATTAAAATATTATCGTACGAGTTCAGAGAATTTTAAAATATATTGTATAAGTCTTTTACTGGACGTAATAAAACACTATAAACAAGTTAAAGCCCTGTGTGAGCCAAATCCAACGTTGATATAACGTCCGACCTCCATTTCAGGCACACCTGGGAAAATGTTTCTGCATTTCGTCGTGATTCAATGAGCATTTGACCAAAGTTTGAGGAAAATCCTTTAAATGGTTTAGGACTTGTTTTGGGCGGACACACGATCATGTTACCTGGAACGGTGACCACGACCTTTGTTCGGTGTCATTGAAAATGAGATATGCGTGTTGACCGGATGAAATGGACATTTACCCAGTTGGGAACTAAAGTCCGGCTATTATCTTAGAAACTATGAATCGACACAAACGGCAACACCACTGCACGTAATATAAAGAAATGTCAAAAAGTGCTTTATGACCCTACCGTTGAGCCATAGTCATAGGTCTTGAACGCTTCACATTGTCTTCATGTGGTTATTAACTCTTTCATTGGTTTTTCTTAAATCGGTCCATACGTCATAAAGAAATTGACCGGACATGAACTGCGACGGACAGACGGACGGAATCGAGCAATCATATAGACAATAAAGCTCAAATGATCATATATGCATACGGAACCATCATGATTTGCGTCAACACATATCAGGATGTTTATTGTTAAAGGATAGCATGTTTATGACCCCATGTGACCTTGACCTTTGACGAAGTGGCCCTCAAAGCAGAATTGTACTTCTTCTATGCATATGAAGTATCAGTGTCGACAGGTTATCAAAATATTGAATGCTGAAGAATTAAAAAAAATACCCTCTGTGACATTGATCTTTGGTAAAATGAGCCAAAAATTGTACCTGGGTCAATTACTCAGTATGTTCTAGCGTTCTGTAAAGTAAGAGGGCTATATCGGACAAAGCAAAACTTACATGACCCCTGATCTATCTAAGTGGCATAGACGTTTCTTTTCGGAATGTGTGACGTATTCATATGAACAAGACATTTACAAATGCCTTTCTCCTTTTTTGACATGTTACACATACGTTTTTAATTTGAGGAGGGGGAGGGATTGGGCGCTTGTAGAGTTACACAAACTGAATACACGTGTGACATATACGTATGTGTGAAAATTACGGTGCAGCATAGCCTTGTGCATCAAGGAAAGTTGTTTTGAATATCGAACATAGGGTCATATTTTATGAGAATTTGGATAACAAATCCGAGTTGTTGTGGCAATGTATACTAATTTTGTTGTCTGGTAATATTGATTTATGAATGAATATACAACATTTCAAATTCTGTTTACGATTTATCGTTTAGTTGTTCTGGTAAAACATATGTGAAAAGAGCTGCAAAGCCCTGCTACAAATCTCCTTGGATTGATAAGTATTGTAAAAAGAGAGGGATGAAAAATGTGTGAATAAGTCTCATTCCTCTTAATGGTGGCCACGAGATAGTCAGTCGTTAAAACAAGAAAGTAAGATGTGGCCACGACATAACTTAATCGTAGAAACGACATATCCAAATCGTGGGAACAAGATTATAAGTCGATGGAACGGCTTACTTAGTCATGGGAAGGAACGAGTAAGTCATTGCTACGATTTAAACCCCTACACATGTCTCTTCTTTGCCACCGTACTTATATCTTCAAAGCCAACATGAACTTTACTAAGGCGAGCGTTGTTTACTTTGAATCTTGTCGCCGAGTACTATGTCATTCGGTTAATCTCATGGTAAATAAACGACGGAGTAATTACACATTTACAAAGCACTCATAGTTCTGAGCATTTAGATAAGACTTTATATAAATTCAATTTTTAACTACAGTTGTGAACTAACGTATCTTGAAGGTAAAACTATATCATTTAACTACATCAACATCAAAAGAGACGTGCATTTAGTGTAACATCACTATATGGATATGTGTAACATCATGGATTAATTATAATCGTGATATATAGTTTTTAAAGGTAAGGGTATTGTATGTTTTATGAGCTTATTACATAAGTTACCGTTTATTATTATATTTTTTTCAAACATTTTCTTGAAGCAATATTTTGTAATATTGCCATGATCTAATGTTTCTTCCGAACGGAATGTTGTTTAATGTCTTGACTATGACGTAAACTGTAGATTTGTGTTCTAAACACGAAATGTTATTCAATGGTTTGACATTGATGTTCATATTTTGTACCTTGAGCCAACACCATCAAATGTTTACATGAACACTCCATTCCTCAACCATTTCTCATTATTTGTGTTTTAAGTGCTTGGGCACAATAATTCTATTGAGCGGGGCATATTTCCTACGGAACTACATTTTCAATGAAATCGAAGTAAAAAAACAGTTAAAACATAATGAGCAACGATAATTTAATTGATTTAATCTAAATGTTGATTGCAAGAGGAATGAAACATTTGAATAACTATTTATTGACAATGGTGACGGCTTGTTTCGGTATTTTGAATTGACATTTGGTAAAGGTAAAGCATGTGTCAATTAAACAAAACATGAAATTGAGGAAATAAAGCCAAAAACTGAAGGATGTACGAGAAGAGAAGGAAGAGCAAGAAGGTTTAGAAGGATTGGTGATGAAGCAATACAGGTTTATTCAGAGTCTCACCAGTCGAAGAGATGCATTGAAAACTGGGGCTAAGCAACAATTATCATACTTGATGGGTTTATTAACAAAAACTAAGGCCGGGGTTTCCCGACGCACAAATCAGAACATTTATGCAAAAAGCTACAGAAACAAGCTCAGAAGAAATAAGTTTAAACATTAACCCGGTTTAGTGGCATACAAGCCATACATCGAGCCGCCATCGGACCACAGAATGTACACAAAACGTTGCCCGAGTTGTCAATGCTCAAGTTACTCATCAGTAAAACGGACAAATGTGCACCGATGTTTTTCAATGGCTGCTTAAATGATATCATAGCTAGACCTAAAGCAAATGCTATTTGGTTCATTAGTGTGCCTCTGTCAAGGAGGCCATATTTTAATTTCATGGCTGACATTTGCATAGCAAGAACACCCAAAGGTTGGTACACCGCACACAGGGTCAGGGCTATTCCTATCCAAGCAATTTAGTTTAAACATATTTTATTGCATGGCGATACATTTACACATTATATGATTATGATAACAACAAAGGAACAGAAACAGTGCAATGTAACAAAGCTTGCATTCATATAAAAAGGACATGCAAATGGATTGGGCCACGAGTTTTACCAACATCAGTTACGGCCCTTTCCCAAAAAGTCACATGAAAAGCAAAAATGATTACGTTGTCACATAAACTATGAAACCAATTCATGTATTTATGTAATGTTCATATACATAGGAATAAGAATAATGTGTCAAATAACTACGATACAAAATATTTCTAATTGATAAATCGTATAATGCAATAAATACAGATAAAGTAGAAGTTTAGCTAAGTGTAAGAAATAAGATTGAAGAGAAGAGCTAGAGATATCAAGAGAGAAAAAGTGAAAGATGAGAGAGGTGGAGTGTTCCTTGTGCTTAATGTGGAGTGTCTAATAAGCGATTACTGTACTTCTTATAGTAGCACACTTCCGTAAATATTACAACATTATCATCATTAGAGAGGTTAGACGATCCGTAAAGTAGTTTGTTAGTGCTCAGAGGATGAAATTGTCTAGTGCTACGAAAAAGTCTCTGCCTTTCGACTATAAATAGTGAGCAGTTAAAGAAGCAATGTTCGGCACTTTCTTCAGTAGTACAGTGACCACATAACGGAGAGTCTCTAATGTGATTATTAAACAAGTCTGAATTGAGATCACTGCAGTTATTTCTTATGCGTGCGTGATAAACCGACCAGCGGCGTTCTCCACAGACAAATAACGATGGAACATCAGGCCCTTTAAACCTTTGTTGTAAATTGCGCTTGAAAGACGAGAGTGAAGGCGAGTGTCTTGTGTCTACATCGAGTTTATTCCACAATGAGATGACAGGAGGAATTGTTGAACGACTGTAGATTTCTAATCTCCTATTAAGTGTTACTAAATTTTCACTGTTTCGTAGACTATAAGGGTTAGAGTCATTTACGGTCATTGGGAAGAGCTGCGATAGATAAGATGGTAGTTCTCCACTTTTATATTTATAGACTAGGATGAGTTTTTGCATTGTTCTTCTATCCGATAAGGAAATCCAACCAATTTCTTTAATCAAGTTTGCAATTGACACAGATCGTGTAAGACCTGTAACAATTCTAGCTGCCTCATATTGAAGTTTCTCGAGTGTTTCTTTTTCATATTCAGTACAATTATCCCATACTACTGAAGCATATTCAAGGATTGGTCTTAAGTAGGAAAGATAAATTTGATTGAGAGATTTTCGACGAAGTTTAAATTTGAGAGCTTGCATTGAACCAAGAACCTTTTTTGCAGAAGCAATTATGTTTTCAATATGTTGATGCCAGGTTCCGTTAAAACTTAGAGTGACCCCTAAGTGTTTGTGTGTGTCGTAATAAGTGAGTGTTGTTGAATTAAATACAATGTGGGCGCGGTTTATTTGACAGTGCGCAAAACATTGCTTGAGTTTCTGATGGATTGAATTGAACAAGCCATTGTTTTGACCAGTCAGAAATGGTTTGCATGTCAGCATTTATAGTATTCTCCATATATTCTGTGCTAGCTGACGAGACAGCAAGGGAACTGTCACCTGCAAAAAGTCTAGTTGTACTTTGTAGTGCGTCCGCTATGTCGTTAACGTATATGAGAAAGAGCAGAGGGCCCAATACTGAGCCCTGTGGTACACCTGCTGTAATGGGTTTGAACTGGGAAAAGGATGTGCCAATGAACACTCGTTGACTTCGATTTTGTAAGTAATGGGATATCCAGTTGATTACATTACCGGTAATTCCATACTCTTTAAGTTTGAAAATTAGTCCGCGGTGCCAATTCAAGCAATGACTGACAATGAAGCTTGTCCATGTCCGTGCACTTGAACAAGGCGTCCCTGCAGTCATTTTGAACAGCACCCAGCAACCACCAAAATAATGATCCCAGTTCAACATTAAGTCTTCTCGCGTCCACTGGCTTACCTCGTTACCATACTCACCACCACTGTCGTTTAATTCGATGTTAATTTCATAAGAAATGACAATGCACTTGTTGATTTGTCAAACACCGTATTACAACATGGCTCATACATATGGGATTTGGTATCCCAATAAAATATAAAAAGTCTAACTTTAATCCTTAACAGCAAACATAATGTTTCGGTCGGTATATGATATGGTGAGATGGAGCAACTCGGCTATTTTACATCGAAACCTACATCGGATGTATATGGACAGTTTACAATGTCAGAACTCTTAACATTTAACTATGTTGCATGTTTATCGCGTAGTTATTACACTTTAGCAGGTAAATCTAACGACTTGACTCTTATGATGTTGAGTTACTTATGCAATAATACACTTCATTGGGAATAAATTGGAACAGTACAATTAATTAAATGTATTATTATCAATTTCACGAACTACTTCTACTGATCTACTGGCATGCATACGTTGTTTTAGAAGAGATATGGCCAAGGTGTTCCGACTAATGTCATGGTATTATGATGCACTCAAGTAAATGTTTACAATTCACTCATAACGCACTCATATCTTTGGACCGGAACAATCAGATAAGGCTGAAATTGAATTGTAAACTCACGTTTGTTGAGGTAAAACTATATCATTTAACTACTTCAATTTTAAATCGAAACTAAGTCTTGTATTTAGTAAACCATATGGATATGTGTAACTTCATAATTTAATTATCAAAGTGATTTCAAGGATTTAGAGGTATGTGTTTTGTACGTTGTATGAAGTTATCATAACTTCAATGTATTTTTATGGAGAAATAATAATAATAATTAAATAATATTAATAATAATACTATTACTACTACTACTACTACTACTACTACTAATAATAATAATAGCTTGAAAACTTGTACCCATCAATCAATGCGGCTATTTTGAGTGATGGTATTGTTAAAACGCAGTTTAATTTAAAATGAAACAGGATACAGTTTCGCAATACAAAAAGATGCATATTTGATTTACTCAAGTATTTGTTATGACATCTAAGAAATCTCTTGTATTCACGATGTGAGGTGAATCACCATATATTTTTTTAACCGTGGGCAATTATATCCAAAGTGAAATCAAGACTTAAATTGCGTGCATTTCATGAAATACAACTTTTCGTTTTACTGATACACAGATCATCTTTTTCAACTTAATATTATGAATGCTATGATATTTTATGGTAATTCTTTTATATACCTCGGTTGTTTCAGTATTGATTCATAAAGTATAAAATGGCCTTTGAAGATTTGTATATGAGCACATATTTTGGTTTTAAAGCAATGATGACACTATTTAGACCGTGTTTACTAATGGCGAGGTTATCTTTAGACTCTTAACTTGACAATCTTTATTTGCATTGTCAAAACCAAAAGAGATATTGAGTACACTTCGTCTTAAAGTTTAACTTCGCTTCTCTGGATACTTTGTTATCCGTTCTCACGCTTATATATAAGTGTACAGTAAGATAAAGTGCAAAGATACTCCTTGAGATGTCATAGCAGGTAACTTATACCTCTATCAATAGTTTTAAAGCTGCCACTTAAGTTACGAACATACTGAAGTTTAGTGAAAATAATTATGTAGTGATGGTCACACAAATTATTTCAATACATTCGATTGAATTCATTTTTTTATTTTCATCATATATCTTGTCTAATTTCAATAGATGAAAGGTTGGAAAAAATAATTAAATGTGACATTTGTGTTTGTTGCCGACAGTACTTAAATAATAGCTATTAAATCCATTTTCTCATCAAAGTTGTTTTCCCTTTTCAATACATGAAAGGTTAAAAACAAAGTAATTGAATGTGACATCTATTACAAAAGACAGCTAATTAATGTAGCACTTATGTTACGAAAACTGCAGAGAATGGCTACTGGGCTTGTTATGGAAACTATCATTGCATTATTGTACAATAAGGACTATTTATTTCATTTGAACGTGTTTTCTAAACTCATACCCCCGGTTACCTAGGTGATAAGTCCTGTATCTTTTTATATTATTAAACACCCGTTTCATAATTACAACTGATCTACATTTTTTACAAATTCTACTCCTTAATACACTTAAGGTAAAGGATTATTTCAAATGCTAATGTATTTCTATAAAAATAATATATCGGGCTTGATGAGTCAGATTATCTACTATGAAGTTTTGAACGAAGAAGACTCTCATTTTTTGCTATGAAAGTAACATAAAACTTGAGTATTCACACACTCCTTATGCAATCCACACATGATAAAACACCAAATTACGCAATATAGTTTTAACCTGAACAGCCCAGTTTGTTTTGTTTGGATTATATATCAAAACAATTGCACCATTTCTTTTTTTTCACAACTTCATATAAAAAGTATAATTGAATTACGGACGTTTTTACGAATGTCCGTTTTTTTCCTTTGTAACTGTAGTGTTAAGAAAACATGCCAACAATTAACAAATCCGTTGTATTTGTAATTGGTGATGTCACATTTTACAATGTTGTTAGGTTTCAGGTTTCCTAAATATGGCTTTTATGCTGCATTTATAATTTTGCCATCCCCCAAACACCATTTAACTTGCTCTCATTTTTCCTGTCTTCTTATTTTTTTTTAAATACCATGTGCGTTTGTTGTTCGATTTTAGTTCATGATCTTAATAGTCAATTGCACCCATCCTCGAAAACAGATTGGGTAATACACCTGTGTCTTCATTGGTTAATTGAACGGTTGAATGACTAGCGTGTTCACTTTATGTTTGATGAATGCAAAAGAAAAACACGTGTAAAGTATGTGTAACAGTTCAGTTTTGGCGACCCCCTCCCTCCCACCCTTAGGAAAATAAAAGAGAGAAAGTTCCTCTGCCCGTAAATTTGGAAAATTTGTCTACACAAAGATGCAAACACCAATACAAAAAGAAATGTAGTAAACTACTTAATTTAAAGTTCTCAGATGACCTCACTCAGCATCGGTTCATGTCTGCCGCTTTGTCTGCAGTATGTCATGCCTACATCGATAATGCAATTGTTACTATATTGATCAACCCAGAAGCCAACATCTTTCTAAAATCAAAGCGCTTAAAGCGTTGATTGGCTTTCGGCCTGCAACGTTTTGCGAGTATAGTCATGTAATTGTAAAACATAATTATTAGCATAAACATATAAAGGTAGTATATGTTCGATCATAATTTCCTCCCCAAAACTTTTAGAGTTGTATGTTGATTCTCAATAAGATCATGTAGTATAAGTCGCTTGAAATGAGGAATACGCCAAATAGTTACTACTAATAGTATAAGGTAGAGAGTAATTCTCAATATCATATGAAACCTTATCTGGAGCGTTGGTTTCATAAACAATACACTTCCACGGATAAAGCATTTAGGATTTATTTTGTAAAATCTACTCTACACTTCAAACTTGACTTAGGCGTATTTAATTTACTATCAGGCTATGCTAGCTAAACCAAATGCATCCCAACAAAATGCATTTGGCATATCAATTAGGTTTATGTTTAAGGCTTCTTTCTACAACAACAAATACCTCTGGATAGAATCGCCCACATACTATTTATCCCCTGTATGGTTGATGTACATGTATCTTAATTAGGCCCTCAACCTATGTCACTCTTGGACAAAATAAACTGATATATATATCAGTGGTTTTTAAATATGCATATGCATTATGCTACATGCTTAAGACTTGAGACTGATATTACTGAGGCCAACTGAGAATTATTCACACACTTTCCGTTTCATACGGCATTTCACGATTATGATACTAAGTTTAGTAGGTCGATAGCGTGTCAACGCTTTACGCGATTTGATTTTAATGGTAAAAGTGTATAATATTCATTTAGTAATGGTTAAATGGTTGTTAGTTTGTACTTACACAAAAGAGAATGGTTAATGCGACACACACAAGTACAAACTAACAATCTCAATAAAAAATGTCAAGTAAGAGCCGATTAAGGCAATTTCAAACATAGAAAATATACTTATGAATGAACTACAAATCACATAAAAAACTAATTGTAGGATAAAATGAAGTATTATAAATTTATTTGAAACATTATGGTTTGATATCTTACGCCTAATTAGCATTTAATTGCATCATAATACGATCCATATTTTTTCCGGGTTTTAACTAGTTCTTAGTTTTTATTTCCGGGGAATAAACCTGTCCGAATGCTATGACCCAGATAATATTCTTAACTACAATATACATGTAGTAACTATCGGTCCTCGACAACCGCAAAATTTAAACAGAGGTATATAATACTATTTGCGAATTTTATTTTATATATTGCGTTCTGTAACTCGCCGATATTAAAATAATAGGTGTATTTTACATTTTGAATTGCTTTATATTACGCAAAACGCTTATTCTAACTACGAGGGTCAGTCGTAAAGTTCCCTGATTGCAACACCACTTCCAAATGCATGTGTCGTAGTTTTGTATTATTTTCGTTTTAAAGTAAACAGTTTCAATATCAATAGTCTTTAATAACTTTACGACTGACACTCGTACATTAACCGCATAACATAGATTGAAAACTCATTACAGCGCTACTTTCAGTAAGCTAATTTATATGCAGAACGCAGTCCGAAGCTATTAACGCAGATTGCTTACTAGGTTATTTCGATGTAGATGTTAATGTAAATTAGGTCGTTGACCACTGCAGTTCTAACTATCTTAGGGGTTTGATACATCCGTGTGCGCATTGATTCGCCAAAAGTTAAAAATGTTTTGTCGATCGGCCGATGCGATTTCCGAGATACGGTTATAAAATATTTGCGAATCGCTATGCCTTATAAGAAACGCAAAGGTTAACTTGTAAGCCGTATATATTCGAAACCAGCATTAACTTCACTAAAGCGAGCATTCTTCACTCATAATCGTGTTGTTTAGGACTTTAAAATATTTGGAGTTTAATTCCATAGTAGGTTAAAACTCGTAGACCGGATTAACCTCCATAACAGTGATTTCGTCAGCCGTTGTAAATGGGTACCCCTAATATCTTACCCTACTTCTACAAAGCATAACATTATTATCGAAAGTATTTTTTTTTAATATTGCCATGACTTCTTGTTCTTTCCGAATGGAATGTGTTTAATGTCTTAAAATTGATGTCGACATCTAGTACATTGCACTATAACCATGTAAAACTTACTGTTTTAAACTTTATATGTCTATGTATGACGACTGGGTTAAAATAATTAAATGCACTCATTTTTGGCTTGAACAGTCAGATAAGGCTTGATGTGTATTTAATTGTAAACCAACGTATGTTGAAGGGGAAACTATATCATTAAACTACTTCAATATTGAGAGAGATTCAAACATCACAATATGGATATGAGTAACTTCATAAATTAAATCACAGCGTGATTTCAAGGGTTTAAAGGTATGTGTGACCTTTTTTTGAACTTAATATGACATCAATGTATTTTTTACGGTCAAATGATAACAATAGTAACAATAATAATAATAATAATAATAATAATAATAATAATAATAATAATAATAATAATAATTATAATAATAATAATTATTAGTAGTAGTAGATTAGTAGTAGTGATAGTAGTAGTAGTAGTAGTAGAAGTAGTAGTAGTAGTAGTAGTAGTAGTAGTAGTAGTAGTAGTAGTAGTAGTAGTAGTAGTAGTAGTAGTAGTAGTAGTAGTAGTAGTAGTAGTAGTAGTAGTAGTAGTAGTAGTAGTAGTAGTAGTAGTAGTAGTAGTAGTAGTAGTAGTAGTAGTAGTAGTAGTAGTAGTAGTAGTAGTAGAAGTACTAGTAGTAGTAGTAGTAGTAGTAGTAGTAGTAGTAGTAGTAGTAGTAGTAGTAGTAGTAGTAGTAGTAGTATAATATATTGATAATTATAATGATTGATGAAAATAATGTTGTATTTTATAAAATTCACGGTCGTTGTCTTTCGATCTCAAATACATATTAGCTGTAAAACATCATGAAAACAAACACAAATGATAGTTTTCATTATGCTTGAAATATTGTCCCTACACTAAATATATCCATTGTGCTATATTTTGTGTTCATTATGTTAACCTTTGTTCATTTAAGTTCAAAAGAAACACGATACCATATTGCATTTGAAAGGATTCATATTTGAATTCACTCAAGTATTTGTTATGACATCTCTGCTATTTAAGACGTGTTCAATTAACATTTTATTATAGCATTACTTTGCAGTTCGAATTTCAACAGTGAATCGTTAGGACAATATTGTGTCAAATTAAACTAGGGCATTTAAAAGTAGAGTAAGTTCATCGCTACAGCATGTGTAAAATAAAACTAATATATTAAAAAGTACATTCAAACAATGCAAATATCTTTTCTGTTCAGTGACATAAAAGCTTTAGAAGTGTTTAGGTTAGAACTTAAAATGATGGCCGGTTTATCTTTCAAAACGCATGTTAACACTCACCACATTTATGTATATAAACACTGATAAACGCATGATGAAATTCATGTGTTGCTATGGAATGCAGGCCACTGATAAGATAGTTCAAACATGAGATATTGATATAAATAAAACCTTCATCGGATATGACAGTGCATTTTGTCAATTGAGGCTTTGATAAAGCGAAGCTGTGCGCCGCACGTCTTTGTTTTAATAATTTCTGGCCGGTGCATTAAGAACTCGAGCACGTTAATATGTCACGAGTCGCCATTTAAGTAATAGTTACTGCACTCACAACACGGTTGATAAGAAATAGATACGAGCGTTTCAGCGCGAGTGTGTGATATCGCTCATGGGTGTAGTGGGTGAAGTAACTGTTTAGCATAGACGTTGATGTATAGACGAAAAGCAAGGAAACAATTTCTAATATGGTACAGTACAGCACACAATTGTACCATTCTTGAGATTGTTTCTTTGTTTTCGTCAGTATGTTAACTTACATATGTTAACGGTAGTAAGCGAAGCTTAGACATTCAATATGTAGCGTGCAAATGTATTACAACGCTTTTAACATAAACAGCTCGCCAGTTATTGCACGTTGTCCGTGGCCGCATTGTACAAAACAGTTACGTCAATCAAATTGATGCCATCCAATTTACAATAAATAAACAATAAATTTAACAATTAGGACAACGGCAGTTTTGACTGGTGGATAAGTAACTAATATGCGTCTATTCGTATTACAGGATAAAGTCACGACGAACTAAGTTTACTTTAAATATAACCGGGAGACAAAAATGAGCTTCGTTTGTAAGATGAGTACAATGCCTTACAAAAAGTGGCTACATTACACACTGACACGGTTAAGATATATAACACAACTTAGATATATGACCCCAGTAGCCCAGTCGACAAGCCCAATGAGGTACCGAGACAGAAATTTTAAATATTTACATAAATATATATGTCGGCCATTTTTCGTAACATCTTCAACAGCTGACTAGCAGATATGTTAACATTAATTTCACATCTACAAGTCTAGTAAAATGCGACTGCCGTGGCCGCCGGTTGTCTCTGCCCCATTTAATGGACCGCCACGACCCGTATGTGCGATGTTTTTTTTTAGAAATATTTAATACATCCCTCTTGGCGCCGTAGTTGTTAAAAGGTGAATGTCAGGGAGACCGCCAATGTTGAATAATTGTGACATAGAATAGACTATGTTATTTTATTTCTATATATCACGCCGAACATATGACGATAAAACAAACAATAATGAAGAACAACACAAGATGACACACAGGCCAGTCTACAACGTTTCTCATCTTACTAATAAAGATGAGTTTGATTGTGTAATAACTTTTGAGTTTTTTGACTGCATTTATCTTGTCAGGACCTTACTCTCATGATTCAATGCACGTACAGTCACTTCGATTTTAGATTATTACGCTTCCTGGTTTAGGAAGTGTGAAATATAATTTTGAGGACAGCCTTGAATAAAAATATGAATGCGCTGGTATTGTAAATGGTTATACAAATCAATATCTTCATCCGACTATTGATAATGTTGATACGCGTAAATAATAAAGTATTTTACACCCGTAGTGTTTTTTGTATATGGAGTGTGTTGATTGTGGAGTTTTTTTTATTGTTGTTCCATGTATATGGCTTATGAATGTTTGTCTTAGTATTTTATGTCATTGGCGTTTACCCTTTACCATTGAACGTTTTTCTTTTGAACGTTTAAACTTGTGACTACTGGACTTGTTTCTGTAGTTTTTCATATAAATATTAAACATTCTTTTAGCAAAAAAGGGTATAGATCTTCACAATTTAAATGGTTTATTAAATAATAAAATTAAATAAAAATGCATTCCGCACTACTTTAAGAGCACAGAAGTGTCAATACTATGTTAAAATAAAACGGGCCTATTCGAAACTTCATATTTAACTATGACATTCTCCATGAGATTGTATAAACTGTGTGTACCGTTACCTCGCTGTTGGTCATATAGTTACTGGAGATTTTAACTTAATTTGAAATAATTTACGAATTAAACACTTAATAAAGTTCCAAAATATGAGAAAGATTCTTGAATTTTTTTCAATACATGTAATTTAAAATGGACAAAAACGTTATCTTAATATTGCACAAGCAGTTGTAAAAAAGAAAGGTTTGAACTTAACACCTTCACGCCGTGGATTTATAACATATCTTACCTAATAGATAAGAACATTGAAATTTTAAGAATAATCCATAAGCCCTCTCCATGAAGTTTATTGAGATAACCCTAAAAAAATATGGCTTCATAAAAATAATCTTTGTTTCAGCTGACAAAGCAGCAAATATAATGTAATCATATGTTGACGTTTATATCATATTAACACTCTCGTTGATAAGTAGCGATCTTCTAGAACTTACTTTCCTTCCCTACTCGAAGAAAACAGTATCATGAATGGACTCGCTTACGGTTTTGGACCAAAATCAGATTTATCGATAATTCATCCGAAAACAATAATTGTTATATTTTATCATTTTTGTGTCTATGATACCGAAATTCCAGCAATAGTACAAAGAAAGAATTAAAACAATTTTATGGCTTTGGTGGGTAGCGTACTCAAGCAGGTAAAGTAAAAAAGAAGAGTAGAAAAAAAGACACCTAAGTCATTAAACCACATGTACTTAAATAAACATATTTTGATATTTTGACGTTGATAAAATAACGTGATAATTTCAATAACCTAATAACGCTACAAAGAATCGCTGAATCCCGTTAGTAACAGCATTCAAAATTGTAGTCGTCAAAGACGACATTTCAGCAAATATCAACATTTGTCGAAGGGTTCCATTCAGTATCTTAGTTTTCACTTAGATTCGTTATACATTTTTGTTCGTAACACGTGCCTTTTACAAATCATGCGCGTGTCCCTCATATAATCCTATTGATTCCGATGTTAAGTTCAGTTTTCTTGAATGATGATCATAAAAACAATTCAACAATACCTGGGTTACTACCTAAAATGCATTGAAATCAATCAATCGAAATCTATAGATAAATAAATTTCTTGTACTACATAACAGATTTAATGTTGCTTACGTCTAACACAGGCTTGGCTTATTAGCGAAAATTGAAAGTACTTCATTAGTTATGATACGGTAAAAATCGAACTGGTCTATGAATTAGTTCTAGTATTAATAACCGATATGTTTGCCTAAGAATCCCACATTCTTTAATTGCAGGTGCCATTGAAGCTGCGCAATGAAGTTTCTTACATTGACAGTGCTGCTTAGTTTAAGCATTAGTGGTAAGTACAGATGGAGAGTTGATATATAAAACTTAAGCTATGATACGTTGTGCAAACATCATACTAGTAATGATAAACACAGCATTCATGCAAGAGCACGTATTTGTGAAACTCATTAAACGAATTCATATTCAATTGCATTGTAAACTCTTGAATGACTGAGGGCATTTTTGTTGGTAATAAACACTATTTCTTTTTTATATTGGTTTCACAAACTGTGTATTTGTTGTGACAGTTTCAAATAGAATAAAACTCTCGAAACCGTTTGTCGGTTCGTTCTGCCCGAACACTATTTCACTTTGAAACAACAACATAGCGAACAGTGATACAACACGTGCGCTGAATCACCATTTAGATAAAACAGGCAAACAGCAATCTGTGGAATCTTAGAATTAATAGCTACATTCAGAAGCTCCATCATATTGTTGAAGCCGTTCAAGCTGTACACAAAACCTTGTATTTGTTACTTCAAGCAAAACTTCCGAAACATTTTTCCAAACCACCCAAACCCTTGAAGCAAAAACTGGAACTAGTTTTGAGAGTAATTGAGCACCGGTCGCCTTACTTTTATATATATTGGTTATTTCTGATATAATCATGTTGGTTTGAATGCTCTTTCTTCATATGGATCTTTATTGTAATCTTCGTACATTTTGAAAGTCGTTTGCATTGAATTGTTTGTATGTTCTTATATTTTCTAGTTTGATATACAAAAACGCCCTTGTTACCAATTCCAACAGGTATTTCATTAAAGGCAGTTTGGGTGTGTTTGCAGTCTATTGAATATATATTTTTACGCACACAGCTCTTAGCAATATGTTACAAAACTGATTTTAACCGCCTCTGATCAATTACTTCATACCAAAATGCTATACTTGAATGACAATTGCATTTCATATGTTTTTGTAATTTACATTCCAATTGATAAAACGAATCTTCGTTTGACGTTTGATACTCTAGGGTACCATCAAATGAAAATGTGTTTGTATCTGACAAACATAGATGATCATGTCTTCTGTGCACATTAATAGTTAAGCTGTATTATGTTAAACTGAACTTTTAAAGATAACCTTAGAGATAAATTAGCCTTTATCGCTGCTCCGTCTACTCTTAAGATCATTTCAAGTGCGTTTTAATAGTATCACACTGTTGATATTGCATGTATGTGAAAAGGAACTGTTTTATTACATGGCCGTATGATTTAATAAATCTGTATAAGCCACACTAAGGGTTAATGAGTGTGTACTGACGAGCGCTGGCGTGGGCAGGGGCTGTATTGGTGCTGCATTGGTAATTTTAATTAATTTAGTTCATACATCAAATATAGGCTAGTGGAAAATGTATTTTAGATTTAAGAATGTTAAAGTAATTCATTTGTCATTATGAAAAGCTACTTCAAATAGAAAGCGACATATTCTCTTTAGAAAAACATTACTTAACCATTTTATCCAAAAATATTTTAAGATCTCATTACAACACAAAATCAAAGATTTGAAAAACATACGATAAACGCTCATCTTATGAACTGTAAGATTTCGTATTCCGTTATAAAAATAGTAATCAATAAATCGTATTTACATAGACATTTCCCTTCATTCTGTAGAGAACATAAGTATTCAGATGTCTTTGGATCGTATTCATTCTTGTCCATGTTACAATATCAACAAAATCATTAAGCCATTAAATTTAGATTTGACTTTATTAATAGCTGAGTGAAATAAAAACCAAAACGCATTTTATGAAAAGATTAATTACCGAAGACGTAAACATCACACTTTACATTTAAAGCAGCACATGGCAGTCCTGATTCCGACTTCCAGAAGGTTATCGATGACTATTGGGAGTGGCGACTGATGGAGGCCCCAGAATTCGCATCCAATATTGATGTGCACACTTACGATGACCGCGTGGAGCAATTTGGATTGGATGATTTGGATAGAAGATTTGTAAGTGGGCAAATGTGTGTGTATTAAATTCTTAAACAAAACTGCAGATTGAAAAGTGACAAGTTCTTCTATAAACCTTTAGGGAAGATCAGCGTCTTGATGGTTTGATGGTTTTGCACGTAGTAATAGACTGTGTTCTTTTCCTCTTACAGTATTATAGATAACAAGTCTATTTGTGCCATTTCATTTTAATCAACGTATGGTAACAATGCTTAAATATGGCCATAACGTTGTGCGTTTATAACCGTTTTGTAGAAACGACAAATACAATAACCCTGTACTGGGATTTATTGTCCAATTGTTTAGAATAATTTTAACTTGTATTGACAAGGATTGTTATCCCGGAATCTTATATCCGAAACCTTTGCTTTCTAGAATGAAGCAAACAAGTTTTTGAGCCAACTGTCCACGGTTCCTAGAGACCAACTCCCGAGTGAACGACAGGTCAGCTACGACATTCTGAATGACACCCTTGAAGTATTCACTGCAGGGTATAAATGGAAAAAGTAAGATTTATTTATAAACATCTGATTTTAAAGCTAGTCACTCAATATGAAAACTAAAATAAAACTTCTAATGAATGAAAGCAAAATTAATCACCATGCACTTTCTTGATTTTTATAAACAGATGAAACTTTGATATAGAAGGAGACATCTAACGTTTGGCTTTTAATCAGGGCTTTAATGGTAGCCCGAGTTTCTTTGTGGTCATAGAAGTTTGTCTCTGAGTTGTCTGGCATACATGGTAGTTCTAGTGTAATAAAAACAAATTTAAAGGGGTTCTATATGGCCTGCAAGTCAGTAAACGTCCTGGTAGGCCTGTTGTAGCAGCAACAGAGTGAAAAATGCTGCTGTTAGAGCTATATAGTGATATACATTCCCAAAAAAGGAAATAGTCTAGGCGTTGCAGAAAGACAGTCAATCATATTCTGACTTATTGGTTGAAACAAAAGACACTTTGTCTTAGATTGACCCCCACTGGATAAAAGGACAAGCGTTTCGATTGTGCGTAAAACTATTAAAAAATATAAAAATTAATCATGGTCTAGGGATAAACGTCGTGTTTTTGTTCTAAGCTCAAGCGACGAACAAACAATTGTGCAATCATGGTAATTCAAGGCAAATCAGACAAGAAGGTTTTATATGATTTCCAAGAATTTACATCTGTCAAGTAAGTTCTGAAATAAACGTCTAAGTTATGCTCGAAAGGCATACAGCTTTATATAGACAATGCTTCAGCCAACGTATGCACAGTGGTACATTCGTTCCTAGGACAACAAAAAGTTGTTTATAACCCTCGACAACCTTTCGCGCTAGGTTATAGAAGTGTTTTTGATTCTTCAAATGTTCTGTGTCTCAAAGGTATTCAAAAGGGAGACTACTTGCAGCATTTAGGTCACTGAGAACAATACTTAATAATAAGCCCATATCTGTACGGGGGAGAATACTATGCCGGATCGGAAAATTTCCGATGCCTTGCGTATTTTAAATATACAAAGACCAATAACAAGGCATAAGAGCTCTTTACTTCAGTTTAAAACAAGAAAACATCTCGTTTTATTGATGGAATCTAAACTTCCTCAACCGCCCAATAAGTATTGCCTCATATTAGTAAAACAAAAGTAAATAATAATTGTGTTATTCAATTTGCAGTTATGGTCAGATGAACCCAGTGAACTTCCTGGAAGGCATGTGGACAGACATAAGCTATTTTGTGCCGACAAAATTCTCAACATACGAGGACTTTGTCAACTACTATACCAGGGTGTACGGCTGGGGTGATCAGGTAAAACTTTTACCTTATTTCTTTACAATTCTTTACTGCATTCAAGCTGATGTTGGCTCCGCATGCCATTGCTATTTATTTTATAAATGTTGAAACAAGTATTCGATTATACCTATGCACTAGTTAACATCCCTAGTGTACCCGGGTGTCGCTGACAGTTCTATAGCAGTAACCCAAACATGTATTGATACAGATAGTTTGATGCATATGCATTTTAGAGGACGTGTTTCCAAGCATGGTGTTCCTTTAAACGTTTGAATGGTGGGCTTGGGCTTACCTAAGCCCTTGTGACGTTTTTGCGGAATATATTTTCTTTGACCGTTTATAACAGTAACCAAACGTAGATTGATAAAGATGAGAAAATTATTAGGTATGTGAGTTCATTAAGATCTGCAACTAACAATACCTGACACCTTGCATGATATTGAAGTGCTTTTGTAAAATATAACATGTATGGCAAGGAATGCAAATTGCTATCAAAAGAGCAATGCTGATCCAAATTGCTGTATCTGTTACAAATAATCTGTTCTACTATCTGGCATTTTCAGAATTAGTTCAGCTATACATATTTTGTACATTTAATATGTCTAGGGTCATGATTACGAAGAAAACGGCAACTCTTCATTTCATGGTAACGTTTCTTCCAGTGAAGTTTGGATGATGAAACATGAGACGTCCCTAGTTTCTGAGCTTGTCCCAAAACTCAGACATAATTCTTCAAAGAAAAAGGGCCCAGATATTGATATGAAGTAAATTTAACGATGATGGAATCTACTAAAATATTTCGAGAAAAAAAATGTGTTTAATTGGTCACAGAAAGAATGATAAACATTAAAACAAAGAGTGTAAACATGCTCCAGTAGCATACATTTAACATTGTATTAAACCAAAATATTTGATTGTTTATATGATAGTCTCGAATTACCAGTATAAAATGCTTAAATTTTATAAGCTAAAAGAACTTTGTTCTAGAAATAATGTTATTTACCGATATCATTGAGTTGAAACATATAATCGATGTATCAACAACATGCATTTAAACTAGTTTTGAAATGCACTACATAAATTTATAACTGATCGCCATGCATATATGCAGAATATTCAATTTATAAATGATCAAGGGGGTCATCTTTGACTTATATCATTGTCTTTATTATGTGAACTGTTTTATACGAAATCAACTTTGTTCTGTTCTTCATTAATTTGATTCAAATCAAGCAAATCATATATCGGTTTTACGTATAAAGATCTCGAAAGTAATTCAAATAAAGTAAAACTTATTAAAGATTATATGCCTTATTTAATTTCATGCATGTTAGTTAAAGCTTCCCCAATATTATTTTGGGTTGTTTTATAAAAAGAAATATATATCTTTATAGATGATGATGAATTTATAATTAAGCTTACGATCAAATTCCTAAATAGTTGTATTGAAATTATCCTTTTCATGAAAGAAAACATGTTTTAATAAAAAAACAAATGTCGTTTCAGGCTCTGAACTACATCAGAAGAATGAGAGTGGCCATATCTAAGGGAACAACAAACCACTGGGTGTCTATGGTACTGAAATATTTCAGTGTATGGTATAAGTTGGGTCATTCTTAGATAACGTCTGTTTGCCGAGCCATTTCCCGTACGTACTTAGGTCGGGAACTATTTATTACTGAGGGGTATCTTAAGCTCTCGATAAAGTACTTTTAAGCCGGTTTAAGTGAGTTTTTCCTCACCTTTGACATACCGAGCAATGGCAGTTATTGAAACATTTACCAACAGCGATAGTTAGAGTTATGTGTCATTGTTGTGTTTGGCATTGGTCCATTAGCCTTTCAATACAGGTTTGGTTTAAGTTAAGGCTACTAGGCTTATCATTGTAGTGTAAAACATTTAAAGGGGAACACTATGCTACACCAACATGAAGTACTCCCGAGAAAATTACCGTAGTCTCCCAAACAAGCTTAGTAGCAAAACGTTTAAACATAAAGCCGGTTTAGTGGCGTTGGGTAAACGCCAAAGACATAGAACATAAAATCACAAACAAGAAACATAGAAGAACAGCACAAAACTCACAAACAGCACAGTGCATGCATACTATATATAAAGAATAGGTATGTTTATCAAGAATTTTTAGGTACCGCCTTGGAACGGTCAGTAACAATGTAAATTTACTGGGATGGTTAAATGTGTAAAGTAGTTGATAATTCTTTAACACGGGAAGAGTTTATTTGAGTTGAAATTCCGCTTCAATCCAAATGAAAAATGCTTTAGACAAATTGAATATTTTTTTTCAAATTTGTTCCGGACATTCCAATCAAGAATAACGTGTGGCTTATATGAGATATATTTTAAGAACAATTATGGTTTTGACTAAAATTCAGAACGTAGATAAACAAATGTTAAACATTATAGTAAAGTAACGGCTATGCTTTTGAACGCAAGTTTTTCTGACCGTAATTCTATACAAATCATGATTCGTAATGTTTGCTTAGCTTTAAAATACGCATTACTATATTTTGGCGATTTCCTTAAACATTATTTTTTATGATATAATAAAATATGTAGAGTATTGAAAAAAAGACGAATTGTCGAAATCTATGAAGTTCTATTTCATAATAATATAATTTTAACGGTATGCTTTGTCGTAAGAATGATAATAAACAATTGTTTTCCTTCTATTACAGAACGCTTCCATTGGACAAATCGAGGCTCTCATCGGCTCGTCCAATACAAACTGTCCATTGTATGCCCCTTTTAATGAAACCCTTGACAATGTTACATTACCAGAGAGTAATAAGTAAGTTTGCTTTATCATATTACTACTACTTCTACTACTACTACTAAATCAATAAATGGAAGCCAAAAACCTCTTTTCTGCATGATGATGATGTTGATGGTGATGATGATGATGATGATGATGATGATGATGATGATGATGATGACGAGGACGTCGACAACGACGATTACAATGATGATGATGATGATTAATAAGTGGTATTCCAGTATATCAGTATTTAACTGTGAGATTAAAACTATAAAAAGGGGAAATTCAATTTTAACTTATTGTTATACAAACGCTTTTCATTATAAATCCGTTCTTACTAGTCAAATTAAGTCAATTTCCATATTTTCCATACTTTATTTCAATGGTTTACGTATTTTACAGAACAAATCTCAGAACCGCAGCTGAATCAGTTTTTACAGTGTTTCGTGATAACTTCACTGCACTCAAGACGTTCATTGAGACGGTAACTATTATCTTTTTACTTTTATTCGTAATACATACAATCCCTTTCCCAACCTTAAATACCAATCATTTAAGTCAAGAACAACGCTTAATAGGTATAATCATTAAGTGTAGTTCCCATTTAAAATGTTCACATTCATATGTTTAAGGCTGAAATGTCACATTTATTTCCTAGTATAGGATTTTGATTAGTACAAAAAGACCGCATTCTAAACATAGCATGTCCACAACGAAACGGAAACAATGGGCTTAGAGGTTTACTTGCACTCAACTAAATTGTTAAACCCTTAAATAATCCGAAAATTACACAAACCATTATAAAGATACATGAGTGAGCATGCCAATTATTGTTGAAATACGACAAAGAAAGGAGACTACTCAGAAACGTTACTAATTTGTTAATGTGTAGCCACATTTAAAGGTGCTTACCAAGACGGGTTAAGCCTTACCAACCGAACACTTTAACAAAAAAACAAATGCAGAAAAGAAGTAAACACCGATACACCATTAGTTGTGCTTAAAGTACTTATTTTTTTTCTACTGACGTCATATACCCAGTAAATGACATGGCTGTTATAGAAAGGGCCTAGTAAGATATTTGTATAGTTGTGTATAAACAAAGCTTATGTTTATATGTGGCAATATTTTCGACAATTGACAGATATTGACTTGACTTGTCCTTTTAAGTGTCTGACAGTTTTTGGTATGATATTAACCCTTAAGGTCCATGCACAAGTGCAAACATTAAGGGCATTTAATCTTAATATTGAAAACGATATGTATTTTACAGGAGTACAAAAATGCTTCTCGGACAGAATACGGCGTAAGCTCGCTGCCCAATGGGGAGGACTACTACCGTGCTTGTCTACGGTGGCACTTGTCCACGGACATTACCCCAGAAGAAGTACACACCCTTGGAGTTCAAGAAGTGGCTAGGATACATGGACAGATGATGCAGGTATGGTTTGAATTTTCAATTAACAAGCTTGTCCGTAGAATTGCATGATTGTTTATCCAAGGTTGGTTGTGTGTCTAAGATAAAAATGGTCTTATCATCAAACCACAAGCTATTAAATATTTAAATACATATTTTTGTGTTTAATTGGTATCTTTGATGAGCTATTCGTATAAGTAAAAACTGACTGACATTACGCACCTTTTTAAAGTCCTTAATTTGAAAAACATCAAGAACTAAACAATTGTTCGGCGTTTTTACTTGACTAACTCATCGCATCGGCAGCATTTTAAGTTTGTCCATACCGATGGCATTACACTTTGATAAAACTTCGGACATGTCCATATCTTTTCCAATCAAACTCAATTTCAAATGATTTCCCAAACCTATATATTTTCCCTACTGAACGACAACGACAACTACATGAAGTATAACGAAGCTATTACAACTTCGTTAAAAACGACAGTGGATTTATGAAGCTGCTCAAGGCAGAAGTACACTTACGTAAATGGGAAAAAAGGAATACAATATAAAGCAAATAATTAGTTTAGTATTTACAAAACGGTCTCACAAACATTTAAAAGGTTTCTCAAGTATAATAGACTATCCCTGAAGTCTAATGGAATTATGAAATTATCAGAATTAACACTACTTTTCATACCATTAAGGTCAATTAATAGTGTTTTTTTATCTTCGGCACATTAATGCAAGCCTAACAACTACATTCTCCGTTACTTTCAAACCATTACACTTGCTTAAGGAGAAGACATTTTATTAAAACACCAAGGCAACTCCAGCCTTTTCATTAGTAGTTCAACCGATCTGAAAACAACCAGAGCTCTAATAAGAGATACACGTTCGTCTGCTTTAGTTGTTCAAGTACTCGACAAATATATACGTCGGATGTATGGCCTATGCTATGTATATGTTTTGGCTTATGGTAACAGAAGTGTAATATATCATGTTGGCATTGTTTACCTTTTGTATGCAAAGCCAATGTAAATGTTTTTACACAATTCAACAGCAGACGATGCCAAGGCTCTGACAAAACCACTACTGGTTTTGTGACATGAGCTAAACTTATCGATAATTCATGTTAACTTGCTTAAAATAAATCATAACTCAAACAATGAAAATAATAACAATACCCTCCTCTTTGTATTTAAGGTTATGGCTAAACTGAAGTTCACGGGAACTGTGAAGGAATTTTTCCACATGCTCAACAACAACAGTACATTTATTATACAATCAAAGGTAAGCAGTTCGAAACAATAATGCAAAGAAATATGGCATTTTCGTTTTGCTGTGTAAATACTTATTTGCGAAAAGGCATAAAATCTAAACTATTTCTTATTTTGTTCATTTTTCAGGAGGAAACCATAAAAAAATATGAAGAGATCATACACGTTCGTATTAAACCTCAACTGGCAAAGTTGTTCAAAAATATTCCAAACAATCCTGTCCAGTAAGTCATCTTTAGCTTACAAACTTAGCTCGTTTGTTAAAATATTTGTTAGCTGATATGAATCACTCCCGAGTCCGTTTCTTAAATACAAACGAGGGCCGGTGAAATTTTAGGGAGGAGATGCCAACATGCCTCAGATGAAAAACGAGTCATCGACTCTGGAGTATGATGGGGAAATTTGTACAAGTAAACTAGTCTCGTACAATTATTTTTGATTAAGAAGTGTTATTTGTACTCCGTTTAATTTGGAAGGCCGTGTTCCACTCGAGTGCATTATGTTTTAATTTGGAAGGCCGTGTTCCACTCGAGTGCATTATGCACATTCGGATTTCAGGAGGCGCTTTACGGATTAAAATCACTTAAAAGACGCATGCTTTCATAATAAATGTCATTTTAATGACGTACTTATATGCGTTCCACCTCATGGTAACATCTAACAATGAGGTAAATTATGACGCGAGGTAAGCGGGTAAATAGAAAATAAAAATTATATTAGAAATGTCATTCACATATACAGTTGTTGAACTTCACATTATTTGCAAATCATTACGAATAGAAGTTAATATTCAATAAGGTATCCCGATTTCAAAAGAAAATGTTTATATTAAATTAAAATGTTTGCAAGGGAAACGGTAGAAAATGGTTGAATATACAACGCGAACATATTGATTTAAATGTGTTGGTCGAAACGCAGACATAAAATGAATGCAGATTTGCCGTATCCGGAATGCCAGAGTTGCCTGCCTTAAATGGCTATTCGAAGCTGCATGACTGTTGTATATCATATTGAAAACTGTAAATGTAAATAATGTAATGCATTAACAGACTGGAGAAAGCAAATTAAACCATCGTTAAATCTTCCATACTCGTAACTCATCAGCCTTAATTCACCTCAAATACATCATCCCCGTTTTCCTCAACCAGCCACTTCCTTCCCTCAAGGACTTTAGTTAATCATCAAATTAAGTAAGAATCGATCTACGTTAAATCAAAACACAGAAAATTTGAAAAAAATCCTCGATATACTTGAAGCATGGTGTCTTATTCTAGCCTACAGCATAAACCTTGTACAGCCACCTTATTCATCAAAAAGTATATCGCAGAAGTGACATATTCCCTCATTTATTGTGTTTCATATAGCTCGAGTATTGCTGACGTTAAATTAATGTATGCGAATTGCGGGACATCAAAATACTGATAAAAGGCATAATTAAACACTTACATATGCAATAAAAAGGTGTGTAATATACAAGCATGACCTTCTTAGTCATTGTATTATGCAAAAATCTTTCAAAAAAATTCAATTATTGTAAGACCTTACCATCCCTTATTAGTAATCCTCACTTACCGATGCGACCACCTGTTTGAAATATGAGAAGTTATGATCTTTGCACAACCCCATGAACAGAAATGTGTTAGTCAGAACGATGTATTGTTTCAGGGTGAAGGAAATGCCCTTTGATGGTCCAGGAGGGATGTATTTTTCTGGTTCACCAGACGGGACCCGTCCTGGTGTCTTTTACGCCAACGTCATGAAACCAGCAAACAAGTAAACGTCGAAATATGTTTAATGCATTCATAAGAGAACTAGTGTCTGTAAAATTGAAAAGTACTTATTGACTTGAGCACTTTGTTTGCCAAATAATGGTAAGAACTAAATACTCAACATTTCAAACACCATCTAATGAAATTATTGTTAAATAGATGTCTCAAATTGAAGGTATCAGATTGTTGTCAAGGCAAAATTTATTAGCGGAAAAGACAAATTTGCATTTAACGAGTCTGAGCAAATATTTAGTCATGTAAAATATTCACATCTTGTAAACTCCAATGACCTTACACGCTAGTGTAACTAGGATACAGAAGGATACCTCTTGCAATGTGCATATTTTCAGAACAATGTCACTTTTATAAATAACAATATCGTAAATTATTTACAAACCAATTTGTTTTTGCATTCACAATTACTTTTTTCTGAAATATATCCATCAACATTTATTTTGACTATTTTACTGCAAAACTTGTAATGTTTTTACCCCTTTTGCTTTAATATTGCAAAGTCAGGCATGTTTATAGAATTTCAAAGGAGAACTGATATGTTAGACATAACAAAAGGCAAATTTACATTACAGCATGTATATGTTAAACCTTTCATATATATTACGTAGCCCGACGTACAGCATGGTAGCCCTCGCCTTGCACGAGGCAGACCCTGGCCACCACTTGCAGGTATGTGTTAATTTCTAATCTTGTAGGAGCTCAATTTAATAAACACTTAGTCAGCAAATATTTCCCAACATATTTATAGATTTAGTCAAACAATTCGCTACCAAACGAAATATCTAATATCATTTCCGGTTTTGGAGCTTAAAATGTGTTTAAACTAGTAGTAGCATACATAACATTTTCAAAAGCATATTTGATTATGGATATAATCGGACATTGTTTAACCGAACAAGACTAGCTTACATATTGTATTCTATATTAGTAACAACAATCGCCTGCACATGTGGACATTCTATTTAGTTTATGGTTTATATATTTTAATTTATTAAGCTCGATTTTGAAAAAGCTAACAGCTTATTGTCCGTTCCCTGTGTCGAAATCAATAATGGTGAATATTTTGAGAGGACATGAGAAGGAAGCCATGACGGGATCGAACTCACAACCTCTTGTTAGAGCTGCGGATAATTATACCACCACTAATACCCTACTATGTATGCCCTTGTGTGAGAGGCGGTTACTTATACCATCACTAACACCCTACTATGTATGCCCTCGTGTGAGAGGCGGTTACTTATACCACCACTTACACCCTACTATGAATGCCCTTGTGTGAGAGGCGGACACTTGTACCACCACCAACACCCTACTATGTATACCCTTGTGTGAGAGGCGGATAATTATACCATCACTTGCACCCTACTGTGAATACCCTTGTGTGAGAGGTGGATACTTATACCACCACTAACATGTATGCCTCTTTGTGAGAGGCGGATACTTATACCACCACTAACATGTATGCCCTTATGTAAGATGTGGATACTAATACCACCACTGACACACTACTTTGTATCCCCTTGTGTAAGAGGCAGATACTTATACCACCACTAACGCCCTATTATGTATGCTCTTGTGTGAAGGGCGACCACTTACACCCTACCGTGAATGCCCTTTTGTGAGAGGCGGATACTTAAACCATCAGTAGCATTCTTCAATGTATGCCCTTGTGTGAAAGGCGGCCAATTATACAACCACTAACAACCAACTGTTTATCCCCTTGTGTGAGAGGCGGACACTTATACCATCCCTAACACCCTATTATGTATGCCCTTGTGTGAGAGGCGGCCAATTATACAACCACTAACACCCAACTGTTTATCCCCTTGTGTGAGAGGCGGACACTTATACCATCCCTAACACCCTATTATGTATGCCCTTGTGTGAAAGGCGGCCAATTATACAACCACTAACACCCAACTGTTTATCCCCTTGTGTGAGAGGCGGACACTTATACCATCCCTAACACCCTATTATGTATGCCCTGTGTGAGAGGCGACCACTAACACCATACTATGTATGCCCCTACTTATACCACTACTAACACCTTACTATGCATGCCCTTGCGTGAGAGGCGGATACTTACACCACCACTAACACCCTACTATGTATGCCCTTGTGTGAGAGGCGGATACTTACACCATCACTAACACCCTAATATGTATGCCCTTATGTGAGAGGCGGATACTTACACCATCACTAGCACCCTACTGTGTATACCCGTGTGTGAAAGGCGGACACTTATGCCACCACTAACCCCCTTACTATGTATGCATTTGTGTGAGAGGCGGACACTTCTACCATCATTAACACCCTCTTTTGTACACCCTAGTGTGAGAGGCGGACACTTATACCACCACTAACCCCCCTACTATGTATGACCTTGTGTGAGAGGCGGATACTTATACCATCATTAACACCCTTATATGTTTACCCTAGTGTGAGAGGCGGACACTTATACCACCACTAACACTCTACTATGTATACCCTTTGTGTGAGAGGCGGACATTTATACCATCACTACTCACTACTATGCTTACCCTTGTGTGAGAGGCGGACACTTATACCATCACTACCCCCAACTATGCTTACCCTTGTGTGAGAGGCGGACACACTTATACCATCACTAACATCCTGCTATGAATGCCCTTGTGTGAGAGGCGGACACTAATACGGTCACTAACACCCTTCTGTGTATACCCTTGTGTGAAAGGCGGACACTTATACCATCTCTAGCCCCCTACTATGTTTGCCCTTTTGTGAGAGGCGGACACTTATACCACCACCTACACCCTACTATTTATACCCTTGTGTGAGAGGCAAACACCTATACCACCACTAACACCCCACGTTGTATGTCCGTGTGTGAGAGCCATAGTTGCGTGTTTTTACGGCAATTGCATGCGCAATAGGAGGAAAGAGTTGCATTTTGCTAAATTCATTCAATACCGTCACATTGTATGAATACAGTTACATTTTCCATATTACCTTCAATTTGACATTCGATGTGACTGTATGAATTATACACTATAAAACATTCTCTATTTCCAGGATATCTACACCCAGGTTTCAACAGGGGTTGCTAATTTTCAGAGGTTTACCGACTACAGCAAATATTTCTCAGTGCCTTACCATTTCCCGTTTTACACAGCAAATAGTGAGGTAACCAAGACAGTGTATCCTATTCGTCTTATGCATACAATAATGAAACAGAAAACTAGGGATAAGCCTTTCTTGCACTTAACGTTTCCTGATACGTGTACATTCCTCAATTTATCACAGTTTATCATTATTGTCATTCATATTAAGCTCTTGAAACACGTCACATACGTTTTATTTAGCTCAAGAAATGCGTATAACCTACATATATTCATATAATCTGTTAGCACGGTTTGTGAGCAATATGATGCTATGTGATGCCTTTGGAAGATCAGCCCTAGAAAACCGGTTTCAACCATCGGCTTATTCAACAGCATTCGCTGACCTTTTAAGGCTATTTATATTGATTCTGTTAATACAACATTATGGACTTCGTTTAATTCTTTGTTGATTTGCTTGTTGTTTTTATTTAAATTTAAGTTTCAGAACTGCTTTCAGAACATGAATTAATTTAAGCGTTTATCCTTTCCCATTTCATTTCTATTTAATTCGTATGGTACATTGCAGGGTTGGGGATTATACTCGGAATCACTGGGAGAAAAGGACTACCTCGATGTCTATAATGACGAATATGAACTGTAAGTTGTTGTGATGACATTAGATTTCAATATATTCAGTATATATCATTGTGAAAACATAGCATAATGAATGCAAATATAAAATTGACATAATAGATTGGAGATTGTGATATTTTATTTACGATGCTTAACTGACAGAAGAGTTGTGTTTTGTGTTCTTAAGAGACATATCAGCATTACGACGATTTAGCCACTAATAAATAAGTTTTTACTCAAAGACTTGATACTTCCTAATGCAATTATTGTTTTGAATTCATGTTTCAATTACAATTTATTTGTATTGCAGGATGGGACGCTACAGCTTCGAAATATTCCGTGCCTGTCGCCTGGTTGTGGACACAGGACTACATTATTTTAAGTGAGCTCGCAGAACTAACTGTTCTAAGCTGCTTATTTGTTTGAAATGGTTTACGAAAATTTCATGCATGTATATTGTATGATATACAATACAAGATCAGAAAAAAGCAAACAAATTAAGCGAACGGCAAAATATTGATAATAATATGAACCCAAATAATTTTATATTAAATCAAAATGCCATACTTTAAATTCAAAACTGCAGAATGTCGATTGGGTCAGCTGAAAACAGATATTACACGCACATTTAATTGTAGGATTCAGTTAATGTGTTTATTCAAAACAATTGATGTGATACAAAATAAATTAATATGATGATTATTGATATTAAGCTTTGCTTAATTCTTATTTTAGTTGGACAAGAGACGATGCCATTGAATATGTACTGAACTACACGTCCTTATCCCGGTCGTCAACAGAGACAGAGATTGACCGTTATATCACCTGGCCTGGACAAGCCACGGCGTACAAGATTGGTGAAATCAAAATAAGGCAACTAAGGCAACGAGCGATGGATGAACTTGGTGGGTAGATTGGGAAAATCACAACACTGATTACAGTAGTCATTTGTTACAAGGGATACGATTTGACGTATCGATAATTTCGATGAATTTAAACGAGAATGATTCATTTCGATTTTTACATCAACCCATATCCGGAAAAAAACTATTCAGCGAAACTAGCGACAGGCATATATTCTCATAATATAACATGGTGTATAAATATATACTGCTTCTCTTTTTTGTAGGTTCATTGTTTGATATTCGAGATTTTCACTCTATTTTCTTGGACTACGGGATTGCGCCCCTGTCTGTCATAGAGCGACTGGTGGAACAATGGATTCGAAAAGAAAAAGAATCGGGTAAAATGTGAAAACACTTTTATCTTCCAAACGCCAAATAATAAGTGGACATATATGAAAGATACACTACAAAACACACAAGATATTCTTGTTATAATTGTGAACAGCAGTCTCGATTTGATCTGATAAAACAGCAATGGACAGTAAAACACGTTCAAGGTCCCTTAGCAACCGCTCCTACTTCAGCGGTATTATATTTCCAAGAATAGCACTGTCCCAAAGTACAAGAAACATAACTGAACTCAATATGTTTCAAATCTTTATCTTGCGTTCTTTTGAAGATTCATTTGAGAAGATCTCGAGCGAGTTCTGGGACTGGAGAATGTCTCAGTCACGTGAATTCTCCTCCTCACTCGGCGTGTACAAGTACAACGACATTCTCGACTCGTATGCATATGCTAAGTTCGATGAAAACAAGGTAAATATAGTTTATCCGTTTCAATTCATTGTTAAAAGATTTGCAATTACCATCAACATGAGCTTTTTGAAATGCTTTAAATGGACATTGAATAGTAACTGGTGTCGTTTGAAATAAATCCAATAAAAAAATTATTAGGTATTAGGAAACCTAGGCAATGCAATGTTTAATAAATTTGATCAGTGCATTAGCGTGCTGAAATGAACAACATCTAAGAAAGGCTTCGAAAACAGGTCGATGGGTGAATGCGAAAAGGTTCTAAGTGACTTTAAATAAAGAAGCAGATAGAACCTTTTCGCTTTCACCCCTCGAGGTGTTAGCTCTTATGAGTACCAATTTGGTGAAACCTAGACGATGCAACTATTAATTAGATACACCTTTTCATTGTTATATTACAGAAGACAGCGGATGACTTTTTGAAAAGGTTATCGTGGATAGATGGAAACAGATTCACTGGAGAAAAGAAAATTTCCTTTGATGTCTTGACAAATATTCTTGAGACTTTCGTAGCAGGCTACAAATGGAAAGAGTAGGTCTCGCACTCTTCTCTGATGTTAAAAAAGATAAAATGAACTAGATTATTCTGCTACATTTTCAAAAAAATCATTTGCAACGATGTTTTACAAGTCTGATGAAAATTTAATTCGTATTTGAATTTGCGGTGAGTCATTAATCGACGGAGAACAATATACATCCAGTATGTAACTCTAGAGGCTTTACATTAAGTCTCAAACATTGGTGTACGAGGAAATTTAGTATTTAATGCAACTGAGCTCTTCTGGGAAATGAAATACATTTTACGTATGTTAATCTTCGGATACTTATTTCTTTCATATAAACCACTTTAGTATGCATTAAAATGCTAGTGTTTGCATTCAGAGTTCTCAGCTTTTTATTGTATTTTCAGCATGTTGTGGTTTGTTTAGTTATATATTAAGGGTATTTTATCAGACGTATAAGAGAAAACCCAACCACATTTTAGAAAACCCTTTAAATCTCCAATCCATTTTGTTACGAGCATAGGAAAGTAAGCTTTCAAACAAATCTGCAAAATTGATGCTTTTGACAAGGAAATAAAGGTGCAACTAGACTCATATCCTAAGGGCTTATAGCTTAATGTATTTACTTTGTACAAATTATTTAAAAACAAAATATCCACATTTTCTCATTAAACGTATCGCCACTTTATCGAAATATGCAATTATTACAACATTGTCGTCGTTTCGGTTGCATTACATGCTGAAATTATCTTCCCTTTACCTCCTGGGGCTACAGCCCTAATATCGTCTGTCGTGTTTCTATATTTTAAACCTGCTTATGTATTTTCTTTCAAGCTATCAACCCCTCAACCCGATCAATTTTCAAGAGCTTTGGTTTGCTGGACTAGATTTGTTTGTCGATGGTAATGTTTTTGATACGGAAGGAGACTTCACAAACTATGTCAGAAGACTGGAACTTGCACCTATGCAGGTATAAAATCGACAAAGATATTTAAGCAATATTTTGTTGTTGCATAGCGATTGGCGTGTATATAAGAGTGGACATGAACTTATTTGTTCATTATATTATTTTGATTTTGTTATTATTTTAGTTGTTTTTATTATATTGGCTTAGAGGTTTATCCATAGAGTTACAATACCATTGATGGTAAGAAATCAGTAGACTTTAGATTAAAGTAAAACTAAAAAGTTGAACATGTTTCATAAGCGTTGATGGTTTGTTATTTCTGCACCTTTCACGAAACAGCTGATTGAAACAACAGAATAAAACTAAGAAATTTAATTGAAACTACAGGAATATCAGCTGATAAATTAGCCCAAAACGAACACGTTCCTTGTTAAATTGCAAAACATTCACCTTTGGGGCATGTCCATTGTTTTCCAGCTAGACGAGATGATCGAGCTGAGCAAGAGGGCAATTGCAAATGGCACTACAAACCATAACGCGTCTGTGGTATGTACTCATTAAAACAAGGATGAACAACTAAAAGGATTAACATACAAAATAAAATTCAGTTTAAAGTAAAGATTCAGATGTAAAAGATATATTTATGCTTACAACGGTGAAGCAGTTAGTATCCAAAACCAGTTTTCTTTAAGGCACTCCCTCGATACGTTTCGATATGTTAAGGACCTAAGTAAAGTGCAAGACGGGGATATATCTCGGAGTTTAACTGCATCCATTGATTCCAAACTTTAAAGTACCTCAACCACATAGATGTGTGTTATGGCAATATGTCCCGGACTATCGAATCAACAATGTATATTTTGTTTGTTTCGATTATGTTGTTCAATTCGTTTAGCTATAATGGCGCACGATATAGGCTGATGCAGAACACAAAATAAAGCATATGATTTGTGTACAGATGACAAAAATATAAACGATATTTTGGCTATTTTTTTAACCAGGAAAATTGTGGCCATCTAGCTATGAATTAAAAATCAATGTAAATGCGAATATTTTTTATCTGTAAACAGATTATATGCTTTTTGTTTAGATCATGGAAGATAAACGAGTAAACAAACTAATTCATTAAAATAAAACAAAAACTTACATTGTGCTTCTTTAAATATTTAATGTATGTTTCTTTTATTTTAGTCTCGCGTTCCTAAAAACATCGATGAGATGGTTGTTTCACCAAATGAATCCGCTCTGTACCAGCCATTTCTTGACTCAGCAGAAAGAATATTTGGTAACAGGGCGTAAGTAGCGTTTGTCATTTGTTACGGAATATTGTGTGTTCAACATCAGAACGTTTTTCATGCAACATCAGTATAATCACGTACCGTTTAGATCAGTTCGCCTAAAGCCTACAGTTTTGTCAAAAAGGAGGTACACGTCTTATTTTTTGAGACACCTTTTTTGTTTAAATAACTAGGTGCATCTTTAATTATAATAATGCAGTTATAATTACGAAATGAAGTTACGCCTACATATTTGAATTGTACCACGAATTTATGGTACTATGCTATAGAGGGGCACCTCTTACAATGGAGTTGCCTCTCTGAAGATGCAGGTGAATCTTTGAATATAGAGTTGCTTATATATTAACATATAAGTGCCTCTCCAGAGATAATTGCGCCTCTTCAAATATATAGAGGTTCACCTCCATTCTTTATAGTGCAATCTAGAGGTACATTTCTAAATTTAGAAATGCAGCTGTATTTATGAGATAGAGGTTATATAAACATAGTTGTTAAACTTCAAATAGAGAGGTGCTGTAACTATATATATATATTGTTTTAACATAGATGCAACCTTATAGGGGTGAACCTCTTTACATGATGGTGCACTATTCTGTCTATTGTAGAAGGGTAATCTACAAGTAAACTTGATAGAAATACAGGTGCACCTTCAAATAAAGAGGTTTAGTATATATACTGTTATGAAATAGAGGTGGTTTACATTTAAGAGTTATGCAGCTAATTTATGGTATGCAACCAGAGGTGTACCTCTATTTTATACGAAATAACAAGCCGTAAAGCGAAATAGGACTCAAATAGTACGTCATTCAAATCCGATTTTCTTTAAATTAATGAAGCGTTGTATGTCTTTGTAGCATTCTAAAATCGGAACGTTGACCAGTGTTATTTTCATTTAGATTTTATTAGCAGCAGAACGTTATTATAGCATTCGGTAATCGTGATGACTAATATCAAGAATGAGAAGAAGAAAAAACGTAACAATTAAATATATGCTGTATTAAGATGCATGCAATTATCAGAATGTGTTTTTTTTTTAAGAATGTGTTTCTTTTTAATTACAGAGACGCTATTGAAAAACGGCTTCTTGATGCTATTGAATCTTTAAACAGCAAATTGCTTGAAGTGAAACAATTTTTGATTAATGTAAGTATACACGTTAAATTTAATGGAAATAATGTGTGTTATTTCCTGTTATCGTATTTATGAAAACATACAACATTCAGATATTTGGTCATATAATGTTAAAATGAACAATAGAGGACAGACTCGCAATTTATTAGTTATGCAATGATATATCGTATTGTCTTGAGTTTCCTTGTTCCAAAAACAACAACAACAACAACAAAAAACTTGTCTTTGAAAGTTTAGATCTTAAGACCTCTTGTATTTAAGAGACCGACTTTTATTGATCAAATTAATCAGTTGTTTTGAATTTAATTTGAATACTACAAGAGGAATATTTGCAAGAATAGACTGAAGATAATCATAATAAAAAAGCTCTTTACAATGCAGTTTAGTTCCAGGATATACCGAGATGTGTATTGGTTGTAATTATTTAAATATCTTGACATTTTCCACACGTCAAGGACTATATGCCAGCGACACGCCCCGGCCTGGGAATAGGGAGTCTTCCAAACGGCAAGGAAAACTACCAGGCGTGTTTGTATTTTCATTCGTCAGTCAATATGACCGCTGAAGAGGTCCATAACAAAGGATTGGAAGAGGTGGCGAGAATTGAAAAACTCATAAGACAGGTTAATTGGCTTCTATTTTATAGGCAATGGTATGCATCTAGTCCAGATCATTCACCAATACTTGAAGTTTACAATGATAACGGGTTTTCTATCATGCTAGACTAGATATACTGTTTTCTTTTTTTTTGTACTTTTCGCGTTTGCAATAAGACCAACGATCTGTTTATAATAATAACACAATAATGATAGCTGTTCTGTTTTCAAAACTTCTATGTTAAATAGCGTTTGGTATTTCGAAATTCCAAGAACAATTGCTCGTTAACACAGTTGAAACATAGTCCATTTCCATTATAAAATATATTTAGTACTACGTGGATGAAGTGACATTAAGTATTACCTAAATGTATACGCTAAAGAAATTTCAATATATTTTCTTTCCAAAAAGGTGTTAACAATTACAGGAAAGTAACAATATAAAAAGTATACACACAAAATTAATACTAGTAGAAGTACGTTATGCTAGTGATGTATTTTTGTTCTTGGAATTATTGTTTTTGTACACGATGAATATCATAATTTACTACATAACTGCATACTTATATGAAGAATTAATTTAAAAAAGTAAATCACGAAAAGAATGCAAAAAAAAAACCAAAACATTTTTATAAAAAAGGGAATATTTCAATAAAAACAGCATTTTCAAGTAACGTACATGCTCTTACGGACGTTCCATGCTTTGCTTAACTCGAAACCAAACTATTAAGTAATGGAGCATTTTTATTATTTCATTTTCAGCTTGAAATACGAATGGTCATTTCGGTTTCCATATACATACGCATTTAAAGGAAAGATAGATAGAAAATAAGTTTGCGATAGTATTGCATGTACATAAAATTGAAAAATAGTCTTTTACAAAATTTAATTCTTTGTTTCAGAAAATGGCTAACGTTGGTTTTCCGGAAAGCACCAGTATACAGGACATGTATGCAAATCTTACAAACGATCCAAAGTTTATCCTGCAATCGAAAGTAAGCTATTAAAATATCCTAAAAGAAAAAAACAAACAGTGTACCTTAGATTTAAATTCCTTTGGCAAAATTAGCTTTATCCTGCGTAATGCAATAAACACCCGAAGACAGTTGAAATTAAGTCAAGTCACTGTCACTTAAGTTTGCCTTGTATGGAATTAAAACTATTTAAACTTGAAAACTCACAACATAACTTACAACCCAGACTCTTCAGTCCGTAAACTGCGTTCGACCCGCAATGTTCTTGGTTATTTTGTTTTTTATACGAAACCAAGGCTGGAATTTTATTTGTACAGTTATAATGAATTTTAACAGAATTGCATTAGTGTCTTTATATATGATAAAAAATTAACTGCTAGCATTGAAGTCTTAAATTGAATTATAAATTTATTGAACGCTTTAGTGCCCCGGAATTGTGTTTACACACGTTATTCGTATGAACTTCTTTACAAGTTAAACTGTGAGTATGTTTTAGCACAGCATTGCCTTGTTTAAAAAAAACAATGTCTTGGTAAACCTACAGTTAAATAGAAAATGTGTGTCACACTAATTACATTCCTTATTGTTGAAGTTTATATCACATAAATCATATTTGTCATTTAAAGAAATGTGCAAATAATGTATGCTTTTATAATGTACCACTCCAACCACATCAGTACCATTGATAATTTATCAGAGTTTAATTGAAGAGTTGCGCTCCAAATTGGCGACATATTTTTTTCGCTCAATTCTTGTCATAGATTATGCTGAAAATAATGCACCTAACAATACTATTTAGTAAAATATTGCTAGTGCCCTATTTCGATCATTTTATATGTATGACCATTCATGTTTTCCATCTTCATAAGTTTTAAACCATCAATTATATTAACTTCAAAGTTCCTACATTTCATCACAGTTATAATTTCATCTGATTTGGCAAATGAAATACCTCTAACAGAATACTGTAACTAAAAGATATATGGCCCTTTGTAAACATCAATATTCCAAATTAACAATAAACAACATTGTTTTATTACCACTTAAAAACTTATGAAAATAGTGAAGGAGACTTCAAACATCAAACTGCGAACGGGTGTTCAATACATGCACAATAACTCTGTGAGCCATTGTTACCCAATTGCCTCCCTTGTTTTCAAAAAGAATAATTCAGATAAAGTTAATGGAAAAACTTGTAAGATTGAATAATGGTGACACTATGTTGACATTTTGCACATTTCAGGAACCATTACGCTGTTGCCCATAGTTCCCAACTGTCTCAATTAGCATGAAGCGTTTTAGCAGAACTTGAACACTTCAGCATGTTTAGAACAAAAACTGTGTGATATGTTATTCATATAAGCCTTCCTTGACAACCACGTATGTTTGAAAATTATTCAAGGAATTAATGAATATTAATCGGAAAACAGTTGATGGCAATAGGTTGATACCCATTTATTCAAAAGGTTACCCCACCCCACCCTCCCTACCTCTTTATATTTATAATGGTTTGACCATACTAAACTTTTGTTCGAGCTGTATTGCTTAAAGCGGATGGCGGAATTTGTACACAGTGCAACAATTTAAACTTTTTGACAAATACTTTTAAAGATAAAATTTGTTGCTGATTAACTTCACTTGGTTTATAAAAAGATGTAAATGAATCAATACAAAAAGAAAATACCACTTCAGAAGAAATGTTTATTATCAACATAATGTAAGCAACATTTTTTTGTGATTGACTCTTACTTGAATAGTCGTATCATTGGACTTATAAAATAACATGTGTCAAAGATACTTTCATTCGCAGCCCTTTAAACAAAAAACAAATTACCTGACAAGATGTGATACTATGTTTTATTTACAGGCTGAGATATTGGCAAGATTTAACGAGCTGATACACGGTAGGATCGAACCTCTGATACCGAAATATTTCAAACATGCTCCTTCTCTTCCTCTTGAGTAAGTGTTTAGCTTCTGTTTTATTTACTTACAAATACGATGCAGAGCTATAGATAACTTTTTTTGCTTAAAGTGAATTTTACACCTTTATGCAATCTAGTATAGTGTATGGGACCCCCTTGGGCCATTCATTAATGTATAATGGCGAAGTGTACTGGTACATTAAATTACAGAATTGAATGACTTATTTTATTTAATGAAATTTTATAGTACATAATTATATTAGAACTTGCACAGCAAATTACAAGTCCTCATTAATTTAAACATCTTTACTACTCTCTTGCCTTATAGCCTTCTGTAAGTCATTTAGGATAGTGGATCGATTTTAACAAACCGGTTTAACATTTAGACAAAACGGCTAGTTAGAACGGTAAAAAATACTCTGAAGAACGTAACGCCCTAATCATTATTTTTAATCGTACCGGTAAGAACAGCTATTTGATCTTATGTCGTAATGGGCGATTTTTAAAGTGTATTTACACCCATTACGACTCTTATCTGTAGCTCTGACGATGTTACGATTATTATCTACACTTAACAAAACTGCTTAATTCTCCATTTCATTTAAAAATAAAGACGCACATATGTGTGCAAATTGGCCACGCACTTTCTTTAACTAACATGTCATTTTGTGATTTCCTAAAAATAATAATTCGTTTTTAGCCCTTAATTCAGATTCTGTTAATGGTGTTGCATAAATTAAACTACTTAACAATAGCGCCGCGGAGGCAACGCCAACACTCGTCAGTTTTGGGGTTTAAGCTAAATGGGATGTAACTTGAAAACTATGAGCTAAGAATGATACATACTCAACAATAAGTTTTTTTGTTTGTTTGTTTGCTTCCAATATAAGGCGTTACACAAAATGGTGGTTTCAGTAATATTGAATAGTATTTAACGCGTGTACGTTTTGGCCGCCTTTTATATCAGCACAGTTTTCGTAATAGTCTTAGATTTCCTGACAACAAAGTTGATGATCTTGTGAAACATTAGAATTTAAATTTGAAATGTGTTAAACATACGAGACATTTTTATTATTTGAAGCAATGTCACATCACTACCACCTTCAAAATCACCTTTGTAATGTGTATGCATAAAATTATTCAACCGTATGTTTCTTTTCTCTTTAGAGTGCGGGGAAGCAGTACGGACGGAACCAACGGGGAGTACTGGGTGGGGACACCGGATGGATCCCGTCCTGGATACTTCATGATCAACCTTTTTAGTCTCGAAAACAAGTATACATTCTACCTTCGCAACAGTTGTTTAAATATGTAGTTCGACAATAATTGCGCCCAATACAATAATATGAATTATTTAGAAACACATCGACAATATTTACGCGCAATTATGGAATCAAAAATCGAATATACTGACGATGCAAGTTAACTAGTTCAGCACAATTTGAGGACTTTACACAAATATGTCGACATAACACAACTCGACATGTCCAATTGAAAAGTGATTAAGCCGATATAATCTCAACACTATGTCAGGACATAACTCATCTCAATTTGTCGACAAAACATAAGTCGACATGTCCAACTGAAAAGTGATTAAGCCGATATAATCTCGACGACATGTCAGGTCATAAATCAGCAAGTCGGTATACACAAGTTGACAAGATTACAGTTATGTTCGATCATTATATATGATATTATGCGCTTCCATACATACACGTTATATATGTCTCGACTGTTAGACGTATGACAACAAACAAAGAGCGCCGTGTAAGCCCTTTTTTAAACTTGGTATGATCTTTGTTTCATGTGTGAGACAATTTTCCAGTGATGACAATCAATTCATAACAATTCTGTTTATCCTATTTATGATGATATTAAGTATATTAACAGATAGTTAAAGCGCTGGTTATTCCAACAAGTCGCAAAAACATTGCGGGTTTACAACTCCATCTGAATTAAAATGCATCGAATGTAATGGCCTAACATTATCGTACATATTTAACAATCTTTCCATAAGTTCGCTGAAGTCCGGATAATGGACTTTACTCAGACCTTGTTGTTTGGCTAAAGTGCATGCAATGCGAACTTGTCCTTTATTAAGGCCGATGGAATTATTATAATTGGAAGTAAAAACATAAGTTAGAAAAATTGTTACAAATAGGATGATTGGATAACGCCGCGTGATCTTGAGTATTAAATCATAGCAGGGTTTTACATGTTATTAGAAGAAGACACGAAACATGTCGTTTAAGAAAAAAATGCTGTTTCTTTGAACTAATTGCCAAACCCTAATAACCGCGTGTTTACAAATAAGGAAATATCAACATTTGATTTTATAAACTTCGCCTCGGTCAATGTGACTTGCTGCCAGGGAGTATTGGATCTTATTCAATAACTTACTGGTCAATATTCTATGATATGAACCCCATCGCACGATTTTGGGCCTTCGGACATAAATTTGCTTGTATGTTTCTATTGGTTATTTGAATTCAATAGCATTTAATGTTTTCCATAACATTATTAAAGAAAACAATGGTGATTCATATTTTGGTATTTTTAATCCATTGGGCCGTTTTAAACACAGACAATGAATACCATCAAACTAAGTTTGGACAAAATCCGTGGTTCCTATGGAAACATGAGAAAACTAATGGTCATAAATAGTTGAGAAAATGATGCGCCAATGAAAATCCTTAATAAGAATGGAATTTGGAAGAAATTAATATACATAGAATATTTATTGCGGGGGGCATTTTTTATTTATGATTATTTTATTTGTAATGATTATGTCTGAAGGTCCATAACTGCGCGATGCGGCTCATATCATATCTGAATTGTCATTGTTTGATGCGTTTTTTCTGAATATATTTGCAAGTACCGAGAGGACGTTCATAAAAGGAATGGAAGTTGAAGTGTTAATATAATGCGTTGAAATTATTACAGGGAAACGTAGGAATTTAGCTGCTTCTGTATGTTATTATTGTTGTTAAGAAAGCCAGTGAACTCAGTTATCAAGGATAGTTTTCGTTTTTGATACATGGCGACCCCGTGTACGATTTTGGTATCTCTTGAAAGGGTTTTATTGCTGATTTCTTATCATATGAAAATAACGACTAAAAATTAACATTTTTTCATTCTTACGAATTTACAGTTATCATATTAGCTATTGATTTCAACTGAAATCAAACGTAATTTTAATTGTTGAATTTTGTTATCAATGAGTTGTGATGTGAAGATCATGAGTATAAGTATGGTTAAAACACAAACTCAAGAAGTATCATATACAATGCGTAGCCGATCACACTGGACAATGAAAAACATTTTATTTATATGTCATATAATATCATTTTCTATGCACCTGCGTGTCGCAATGATTAGACCAATGGTTACAGTTAATTATAAGTCATTTACCAAACAACTGTCTAGACATATGTTGAGCTGCACATTATATGTTCGGGGTAAATAGGTGACTCGATATGGGATATACGCGGCAACGGAAATCATAAAGGGGGATCACAAACCCCGTTACGGATATATCACGGCGAACACCTGTTTACATTTTTAAATGTTTCATTTATTCATCGGAATACAAAATAGACGCCATTTTGGTACGATATAAATTTGGTGACCCAATATGGAAAAATATGGGGTCACCGCGTGACCATTCCTGGACCAATGGCGTTGCGTCATTTATGTTGGAGGCGTGATTTATAGTTTTGCCGGCCTATGCAAATTAATATCTCTTCGAAATGTATACCTGAACACTTGTCCTTTATTTTCAAAATCAAAATAGTGAATTGAGAAGAAAAGTTATTTTTGTTTTTACAGTATAGCGTTATTCATGTAAATGTGAAAGGGTCCACGCATACTTTACAGTATAAACCTTGCTTTCAGTGATACTAAGCGATATTGTACAATTACAGACTGGTATTCAGACGCATATATAGTTTTGCCGACCCATGAAAGTGATAAGAGGGCAGCAAAACTAATATACGTACCTAAACACTAGTCTACACTCGGTCTATCGAATATATTTAAAAGGATGTTTGGGTTAGAGATACATTTCAAATCTACGATGAGATAAAAGGTTTACCGAGGTACACCAGCTCTGAGGAATATAAACTTTGGACTTTTGTAGATCTCGTTCCCACTGAGTAAAATTCGCACAATCGCATAAAGTGAACTGTATCTTTGTTTTGTTTTAGTCCAACGTTCAAGATGGTTTCCCTGAGTCTTCACGAGGCTCTTCCAGGACACCATCTAGCTGTATGTGTATTACTATAATGCAACCTACAGGAGCATTTTTAACTATGGTCTTCGTAAATTTAATAATACAATAAAATCTACAGGGACTAGCTAGTATTCGAAAAGTAAAGAGTAAATACATTAAGAGGCACAAGGTAAGGAACAAACATTCTTAATATTGCGACATATGTCCATCTTGTACACGTATTTGGAAATGCAGAAAAACATGCCAATAAAAGCATGCTTGTGTTCCATGATACCATCTTAAGTGTCTGACTTAATCATATCGTGTTTAAATTAACAATGTCTGTACAGACTAATATTAACACTGATTTTCCCGGTATGCGTTCGGTCTTATTTATTTTATTGTACAATATGTGATAAACTAAAATAGGTATTATTACATTGTAGGAAAGTTACGGAATTCTCGCCGATATTCCTAAATACATGCAGAATTTTGAATGGATCAGCTACAGTGCTCCATACTTCTTTCCCTTTTACAACTCATTTGCCGAGGTACGTACCACTATATCCGCTCTACATCTTGTTCGCCGAGGTAGACACCGCTACATCCACTAAACTACTTGTTTGCCGAGAGGAAGGTAGCATTGAATCTGCTTTACAACTCATTTGCCAAGGTAGGAAGCTCTATCTCCGCTCTACAACTCAGTCGCCGAGGTGGAAAACACTATGTCCGGTCTACAACTTGCTCGCCAATGTACGTACCACTATATCCGCTCTACATCTCTTTTACCGGTGTAGAAATTACTATATCTGGCCGTCAACGCAGTCGCCGAGGTAGATAGCTCTGTATCCGCTCTACAACTCATTTGCCAAAATAGGTAGCTCTATATCCGAACTATAACTACGTCGCCGAGGTGTAAAGCATTATATTCGGTCTACAACTCCGTCGCCGATGTAGGTAGCACTATATCTGCCCTAGAACTCATTTGCCATGATAGGAAGCTCTATATCCGGTCTACAACTCGCCGAGGTAGATAGCACTTTATCCGGTCTACAACAATCATCTTTAAGTCTGCTTTATTTCTTACAGGGCTGGGCGCTTTACGCTGAATATTTGGGTGAAGAAATGGGAATATACCAAAACGACTACGAAATGTAAGTGTACGATGTATAATTTAAAAGTGGATTATAAATCAGATCTGTAAATCGCGCTTATTGTGTTGTCTACAAGTCCATTTAACATAACAACATGTTAACATTGATAGCAAAAAATTATGTATTTTTAATACATCAGATTCGAAACCTTAGCAAGTGTCTCACGATTTTGAAAATGCGTTTAATTCAAAATGCGTATTAGGATTTTTTTCATGCTTTTCGATGTCATATGGAGTTTTTTCACAGAAATTTACTTAATTTCTGTATAATTCGTGAACATAGTAAGTAACTATATATTCACTCTTGGCTTTGCCATTGGCCAAACTATGTGTTTCTATGACACTCGTGAAATAAAATACAATCTTACACTGAGATCAACAAATATCATCTACATCTTTTTTATATTCTAAATGCTTATCTAAAGTGTGGATCGCCCAGAAAATGCTAAATAAATCGGTAACCTGTAATGCCCTCCAACAATACATGGTCGGGGAAAAAGCATGATTTATACGTGCATATTAATAAATCTTATCAATCTTACTAGGTTGGGCCGTTACAGCGACGAAATGCTTCGGGCAGTTCGCCTTGTGATTGACACGGGCATTCACCATTACGGGTAGGGTTTTTATTTTTCTGGTACTTTGATACACAGTACATTTTTGCTGATAAATTAAACATATTTGTAGTGTGCAGTTTTTGTAGTAAAAGAAATAAGGAAATAAGATAATGAATGGAAAGGCAATACAAACTTGCAAATAACATATTGTATTTTCTTTCTCTATTATAATATACATGTTAAGCTAAGGATCCGAAAACAACGTATTCCATTGTTTTTACTTGACTCCTAAACCTTACCTTATCTTGGCCATGCTCCTTCAAAAAGATACTACCCAAACTTCTCTTATAAGTTGAGTTCATAAGAAGTTTTTATGACTGTAGGTGGACAAGGGATAAAGCAATAAACTACATGCTCAACTACACGGCAGAAACTCAGAGTTCCACAGAAGCAGAGATAGATCGCTACTGTAACTGGCCAGGCCAGGCCGTTGGATACAAGATAGGTGAACTGAAGATAAAAGAGCTACGTCAACGAGCTACAACAGCTCTCGGTAAGTTGCTCAAAACGGCTCTTGTAGGCTCAATCGACCTTCATTGTATTTGATAGTTATTGTATGTTTTTCATAAAACTGACTGTTTATGTTTGTTTCTTGAATACAATACACGTGTCTTTTATAATTAATGGGCTTTATTTAAAAAAAAAATGGTATAATTAATAGGGGACAAGTTCGACCTTGCCGAATTCCACTACACGGTATTGAGATACGGGGCTTTACCATTGGACATTCTTGAACACGTGATTGACAAATGGATAGCCGACCAAAAGCAAGATGCCAATGGAATTGCAATGCCTGAGTGCAAGAATCCAGTTAGTGGTGTCTCCAGGAACATTCCACATACATGGGTCGTTGCACTGTTCATCCTAATGCTAAATCTGTAGTTATATCTCGATGCAATGATGCTACTTAGTAGTTATATATGACGCCAAAGAATTACCACCGTATGCAAATGTTCTTTCCACAAATTTACTACGTGCCATTTTTCTTATTGTTTGATAAACAAAGTATATCAAACTAATATTTATAATTATAAACATATTTTTTAACACTAATTCCTTTTTCATTCCTTTCTTTTTTATTTTCGCTCTCTCATTTGACGTTAATTTGAACAGAAATCGAAGCGGGCGCCAATCTAACACAGGGTGTCATAAATTTGAAATTAATAAACCTGTCAGTGGCATCAAAAGGAACATTACATGTGCATGGAAAGTTTCAGGAGCTTATTTCCTCGACAAATTGATGTTACTTAGAAATATGACGCGAATTAGTGCCTTATGCAAATTTCCTTTCAACAAACATATAACTAGCCATTTTTCTTATTTTGTGTGTTATAAACCAAGCGTATTAAACTTGCATATAATCAGTGCCTTATAGAAATGCATTTCAAAAAACTAAATTACAATTCATTTTCTTATTCTGTGTACTGTAAACCGTGCGTGTTGAACATGTATATATTGCTAATACATTTGATATTTTTACATGCGTTCCTTTTTTACTTTTGTTTTATTTTCACACTGTCATTTTCAATGTAACAAAATATCGAATCGGACGCGTTATTCCATACGATCTACCTAAATTATGCCATTTCTCTGCGTGTTGACACCCCTTGAAGATGCAATCTTACTGCCAAATTAGATTTACTAAATTAGTAATATTGTTTCAATATTCCAAAACGGATGAAAAATTATGGAAAGCAATGGTTCTTTTGAAGGATACCGGGTTTAATTTGAAAGAAATGACCTTAAAACATGGTATTTCTACCTTATGAGACCATAGTACAACACAGTTAATCTTTTAGCATTCACCAATCATTTAATATGCTTTGTGCTTTCTGCTATTAAATACAGTGACGGTTACAATCTTGTGATCAGTAATTAATATTTTCCATAAGGCATTATATAGTAAGTAGTTAAAGGTTTATCACTTAAAATTGACGTGTGTTATATTATGTGTAATTGCATTGAGTATCACTTTAAAATTGGCCAGAACGGTGAACTAAGGGGAAGAATACATCTCATATATTAATGCCGTACATTCCTGAAGACGCACCATTGGGGCGCTAAAGAAAGACATGAGTGATGTCAGATAACAAAAGTAAGTGTTTTGCTCGAAACAATTAAGTATTAACGTTAGAACTATTAAAATTACAGTGGACATAGTTTAAATTCCCATTATAAACCGGAACAATAGCCGATTTATCTTGCATTGATCATCTTTGCAGCGTCAACGATAACAAAAGTACGCGTGTTGTCGGATATTATAAAAGTAATCTGATATTCAACATTTTTCCAAAAAAACACAAACACATTACAATTTTCTAAAGGAAGTGTATTTCAGTTTAACACGCACACCATTCAATGTTGAAAAGTATATTTTTTTCAGAAATAGAAACACCAACTAAACTCCTTAGGGTTTTATTAATATAACAAAGTCACGAAAAAAGAAAAATAATTGCTAGACTATGCAAATTATGTATATACCAGAAGTGTTCCCTCAAGACAAAAAACGCAGCGACAAACTTATATTTGTCACAGAAATGCCGCTTTGAAAGTAGATTTTCGTTTCGTTCTGTGAAATGAAATTATCCTAAATGAGTTTTTATACACATTATATGTATATTATACTATATAATCTATGCCTTATAAGTTTAATTGGTCACGTGATATTAACATCATGTCAGTTAATCACGTAACCAATTATGCTGACTCCTTTAAAAAGGCATATAATATATTAACAGTGCATAATTCCTTTAAAAGATTATATCTTCACTAAAATAGAGGCACCTTAATCCAAAAGAGTTAATCTTTTATTTTGATTTAAAAGGTCAATGTCGATATTTTGATGATGAATTATAAAAAAAATGTCAACATACACAGAGAAGAACAATGCTTAAATGCGTTAATTCACCTCATGTATATATGTGTATACGTAATACGCGATTCTTAACCACGCTTATTTTACTGAATATATTTTTGTTTAAAGTTCCGTTACTTCATTTATTACCCCGGGCAGGTAATCCAAAAATGCCGACAATCAAATTCAAAATACGTGTAAATGTAAATGGACTATATTCTGCTGAACTGTACCAAGTATAATGATTTTAAAACATGCGAGTTACGTAAATTATTCTACGACGATCCATCTTACATTAGGTTTGTCAAATTTGCCGATCTATTTTGATATAAAACAAATATCTGAAAGGATAAATATACTAATAGGTTAGTGTCGTGGATGGGAAACGTTTATCTGTCTGGGATGCGGGATTTATCAAATGTAAATATAACTTCCCACGCATTACAAGATAAATTGTCCCGCTTCATGACATTAACCTATTAGTCTCTATATGTTACATGAATCTTTGGTCAACGTAGACGACGCACAGAATATCCTCTGCATAACATATTTGCTGGACGTAGCAGCGGTAAGATGGGAGCGATTGAGCAACTCAACTTGTGTGTCATACAAAGCTCCAAAGTATCAATATCTACCCTAGGAGCTACGCATCAAATTGTTATAATAATGAAAATGTTTGCAAAAAGTGTGCGTTTTCTATACTGATCGCGCGTACCGTCGGGTGTTACTTTGTTATCGTAGCTATTCGAGAAAGGATAATTGTTCCGAAGGAGGACTTTTGATCTGGTTGAAAATCTGGTCAGTTTCAAGAATAGTACATACCAGGAGAAGGAAACAATCAAGCGGTTGATATGTGATAAAAATGCGAAGCGGTTATTATGGGATGAAAATGCAAAGCGGTTTGAATTCCCAAAGGTCATTTATTTAATACAGTTACCAAACGGATATGCGGAAATTCAATGATAGGACTGCAATGTAAAATTAAAACTAGATCCACCGATGAGGAGGAAAGCAAATCGATATTGATTGCATTGCATTCGGTTTTAAATTAGTGTGCGAATTGCAAAATTCGTCACAGTATTTTATGGCTGATAGACATTTCATATTTCAGGTACATTAGGTAGAAAAAATGATAAATATGGCTACAGAGTCCGTGCCAAACATAGCATTCGGCGTGACGGAAGAGAAATAGGCAAGACTACCTTTATGTTTTATACTAGGCTAACATGGTCTGACTGGAAAACGCGCTGATATTTTGATAAAAAACAAAAACAAATAAAGGTCATGCGGGCATGCTAATGCCAGGATCACCACGAAGTTTACCCTATTTACTCGTCATATTCCCAAAAGCGATCACAAATAAGGAGCCACACATCTCGTATACTTAGCCATGCCAGGAATAAGGCTTCCGAGGGGACAAGTACCACACCATTTCCGAGCTATGTCTAAAATTATGTTCATATAACAATTAAGACAGATGCTTTGTTAGAAATAAACACCTGCATTAAATGATAAACTGATGCATAAACACTATATATACCCAATGTCAATGAGTACATTCGATGACCATTTGACAATAATTGATATTCATAACTACTTTGCACCTGAAAAACATATATAAACTACGTGTTAATGTTATTGTTCAATCGGCCTTACTTTACCACCGCAGACCAGGGCTTAAACTGAATGTAGGACATAATGTAAAAGAAAAATAACTTTGAAACCACCATTGTTTAATTTAAAGGAAGATAAGTTTGTAGAAAAAGTGTATTGACTTACGGCACAGGAAGAAGCAAACTTGTCAGTCAATCCAGATGCAGAAGATGAACTGTTTCTTTGTAATATACCTTGATCTTAATATTATTGCATGTACCAGATGACGTATCAAAAGTCTTCTTCAGCAGCTGTAACACGACAGTTTAAACAGCAAAGTTGAAATGATCAGGTGATGACCATTTTCGGTTAGTCTTGACGATAGTCTACGTTTTGAACTTTTCTTCCATGATGTTCAAAACGAGCAGGAACACAAAACCTTCCGGTAGAACACATGTATCTGTTCAAATTTACAGTACGACTAGAAAGAGCTGCAAAACTAAAAATAGTGAAATAAGGGTTGCACTTATGTAATGTTGTTTGTAAAGCAGTATAAGAGACGTGGCTTACTAGGCACTCAAAAACAAGCATCTTAATAATATATTGTTGGTTGTGTACATGTGTCACAGATGGCTGCGTTTACTGTTCACATAGGCACCTTGTTAACTCCAGAAAGTATTATACAGTAGGTCCTGTCATAGCCAGCAATACGAATACGTGCACGAAATTTAAGATATTCAACATATTGACTGAAACATGATTGATATAAAAAAACAATCATTATTTACATTTGATTTAATTATTTTTATTTTAGTTTCTTGAGTCCTTTTGCAGGTCTAACATGAATTTACTAAATGGTCATAAACTAAGTAGTTTCCTGAAGGCTCATGGCGTCAAAGCAATTATCTAATTGACGCTTTACAGTTGTGTTTTTACATTGGCGGGATAGGTAAGTCATTTTGTCAATTACCTCGAAATGTCATTAATTTGTGCAAGAATGCGTTGACACCTCTGTACGGAAGCAGAAAGGAAACAACCGATGTGCCATTGTCTTCAAATTCCAAATATATGAAATCCTTGTTCAATGAACTAATGGATAATACGAGAGTAACCTTGCACATGCTATCAGCTCCAGTGAAACAGTCAACGCTACCTTTTTGCAACAATTGATATACTATTTAATAAATTATACAGAAATATTTATAGAGGCGAGAATAAATAAAGGGACATTTCAAAATTCGGTAAGTTTTACTGACGTCGAAGTGCATTATTGCAAGGTTAAATCTATTACCCTTTTTGTGTCGCCTGAAAAGACGACATATAGGGGTTACTTTTGTCGGCGGCGTCGGTGGCGGCGTCGCGGCGGCGGCGGCGGCGTCCGCGTCCCATTTTCGCTTGTCCGGGGTATATCTTCTAAACTATTAGTGGTATCAACTTGAAATATCATATGTAGATAGATCTAATTGAGGGCAAGTGCAGTGCACAAAAACCGTAACTCTTGCATCTATATGTTTAGAGTTATTGCCCTTTGTTAATTTTCATGCTTAAAGTTTTGTCCGGGGCATATCTTGTAGAATATAAGAGTTATCAACTTGAAACTTCATATGTAGATAGTTCTCATGGAGGGCAAGTGCAGTGCACAATAACAGTAACTCTTGCTTTCTTAGTTTTAAAGTTATTGCCCTTTGTTAATGTTCATGCTTAAAGTTTTGTCCGGGGCATATCTTGAAGAATATTAGAGGTATCAACTTGAAACTTCATAGCTAGATAGATCTCATTGAGGGCAAGTGCAGTGCATAATAACCGTAACTCTTGCTTTCTTAGTTTTAAAGTTATTGCCCTTTGTTAATTTTCTTGCTTACGTTTTGTCCGTGGCATATCTCGTAAACTATAGGAGGTATCAACCTGAAACTTATTCCGTAGGTATATCTGATTGAGGGAAAGTGCAGAGCACAATAACAGTAACTCTCGCATCTATATGTTTAGAGTTATTGCCCTTTGTTAATTTTCATGCTTAAAGTTTTGTCCGGGGCCTATCTTGAAGAATATAAGAGATATCAACTTGAAACTTCATAGCTAGATAGATCTCATTGAGGGCAAGTGCAGTGCACAAGAACCGTAACTCTTGCTGCCATATCTTTTAGAGTTATTGCCCTTTGTTAATGTTCATGCTTAGGTTTTGTCCGTGGCATATCTCGTAAACTATAGAAGGTATCAACCTGAAACTTATTCCGTAGGTATATCTGATTGAGGGAAAGTGCAGTGCACAAAAACCGTAACTCTTGCATCTATATGTTTAGAGTTATTGCCCTTTGTTAATTTTCAAGCTTAAATTTTGTCCGGGGCATTTCTCGACTAAAAGAGTTATCAACTTGAAATTTTATAGATAGATAGATCTTATTTAAGGGGATCGCAGTTGACTTCAGTATTTATTGTGCTCATTTTTGCTTATAAAACCAATTGCTTGCTCCTGGCTTAACTTTGTTACCTTCAGTTCAAATGCCACCTACACTTGAAAGTTAAGTGGCAACATCATTGTCTATAAATGAATAAAATGCCAATCTAACAGCTATAATGTCGACAGTAAATAATTCGTCATGCGACACATCCGACTCGCGGAGTTCTAGTATAAAAAGATACAACTAAAAATAATTTGTGGGGAGGCTTCAAAATGAAGCCAACCAAATTGGGGTGATTTCCCCAACGCCGTATTTGCAGATAAAACGGTCTGCCATTAATAGCACGAGAGTACAAGCAAACCGCGGCTAAAACAATCTGATATATGTTACAGCCATTTACGTTCTAATATATGTTTCAGAAAATGTGAATGGGTTGTCCAAAAAGAATACAATAGGTTGTTAACAGTACCTCAGTCACTGCTGTTATCGCCTAAAACAAAGATATTTTTACTGACCCTGACTCAGTCTGAGTCATTAATGTATAGCAACTTCAACATCAGGTTCACACCGTGCAGTGCCTTTGTCAATATCAATCGATTTACAGTGCAAATTAGGCATGTAGACCGATATCCAAGGCGCCGAAATTTTGGACCAGTTATAAGACTCTGCAAATGCGCCAGTGTACAAATAATATTAATCATCATAACAAATACACAACTTGATTTTGATAAACCATGCAAATAAAACTCAAAATTCTTCTTTCTATTTGTGCAAATACCTTTATTTTGACAGCATTCACATCTTTGTCATATCAATGTTGAATAGGCCCGCTTTCCCCTTATTTTAAGCAAAAAAAGCTTGCGTAGCTTAGCATATTCAGCCGAATGTCTACTTAATCTTGAGCTAACTAAATCCAAATTGGTTTATCAAATACTATAAAGATGCTTTTCATTAAGAGGCCTAGTTTAGGCCTTATATAAGTGACCCCCCATCTCCTCCCCCCCAAAAAAAAAACAACAACAAAAAAACAAAACGTGTACACAACCTCTGCTAATTGATCTTAATCTTATTGCCTAAAAATTGTCTTATCAGATCTGCAATCTGAGTATCCTGTTGTACTGTTGTGGATGTTTTATTATAAAAATGGTCCCTTAATGGCCCTGAGCCAATAAACGAATACACAGGAGATTGGCACCTACTGTGACACCAGTACTATTAGCAGGAGATGCACAGCAGGCGATTATCATGCCAACCATTCCTTAAACTAGGCCTTTAAAGTCCACAATATAATGTAAACATTGCACCAATTATACCAAAACATAAGTAATGCGTTAAGCTTAATACTGATGTAAGGGACTTAAGGTGTGAATAAAAATTGAAGCCTTGTGCAAATGGCGTATTTGCCCGGTAGGTTCGATACAACGGTATTTGTTCTAGAATTGGTGTTTTATCGTTTCTACCCTACGTTATAGAAGCCCTCCTCAACAAAATAACCCTTGCCTGAAGTTAATAAATAAAGGGGATTTCCTATGTATCTAACTGGTTTTAAGACAGAACAATGACATGTTGCCATAGGAAAATATAGAAGCGTGACATTTCTAGGATAAGTAGATCTGATTTTTTCTTTGAAATGTCATTCTAAAACTGCAGAGGAATTAAACTATCCTATATACAGGGTCTCATTTAACCATTGCTAATTATGTTAAACATGACCCCGTGCAATTTCTAAATGAATTAAAAAGGAAAGGCTTACTGATTGTGAATAATTACAAATAAATGCGAGAAAAGATTCTACAGATGGAGTTAATGCACTTCGTGTTTTTGTTCTTTATTAAAGTTACTTATAATGAAATGTTTCAAGACCTAACTAGCGTGTTTTAAATAATAACTCTGACTTTCTATGATTTCGTATTCCATTTAATTACCAATGCTCTAAGCTACGTTAATATAAATAGTTGAGAGTTCAGGATGAATTATGCCTTTTTCGCTTGTTTTGGTTTATAAGTATAAAGTTTGTACATTTAGCGTCTGGTGCATGTGAATCTGGTTCGTGGTCACCAAGCCGGAAAAGTGAGTATTCTTCTGGTACTCCGGTGTCTCCCACACTCTTATGTAACATCGTCACCAACGAAAGTGATGAATGTTATGTTATAATACACATGTTAGTAAAATAGTAACATTTTACTATAGAAATTCGTTCCCGGAATAATGATTATCGTCGCCGCCCGTGAGATTATAATGGCACGCCAGGGCGAGTATGGCATAATTGCCTGACGAAGACGAGAACGTGCACACTGTCGTCATGGTCACAAAATAAAAATGACCGCCGTATACTTCGAAGGCAAACATTTAAACATTATTAAAAGCTTTAAAGGGATATAAATGGAATTATCGGTGCAATAATAGTGAAATTAGTTTTACCAATAATGATACCTTCCGTGTTTCAGCAACGAGTACTACCCGAAACCGTACCGGATGTTTACATTCGGTCAAGGTCATAAAGCAGTGAGACAAGGATTTTCTTTGTTGAAACGTTTTGTTTTTCTTTATTCGCTGACAAATGTTATTTTTTCCAGCGAAATGATTAGGGTCATTTAAGCCGAGATTCTTATAAAACTGCTCCTAGGCTTAATCAACCCTAGCTGTGCTCACCTAATGAAATGAACATCATAATTAGCCGATGTTAAACAGGTGATATTTGAAGAATGGAAAAAATTGCAGACTTAGTCTGAAAACTCGAACGAAAAGGTTTTCTATTTTGATTTCAAGTCACTTGTTATTTTTCGCAGCTAATGCTATTCAAAACCATTTTGTTATAATTATCTCATTTTTAAGATTTTCAGACTACATGCTAATTATATGACATATCCGTCATTATTCCACAAAATCATGGTTTTAAATCCATTTGAAATCATTGACAAATGACAAAACAAATGTATTATACAGAATAAAACATGGTTGACCATGCGGCAATTATCAACCAAAAGCCATTTTCAACCATGTATTATTCTATAAGTAATAACTGGAATCACAATTTTTGTGAAATAAAAAAGTTGAAACTAACCCATCGTTATACATGACTTTTTGTTGTCGGTTTCTGCTTGAGAATTTACCACGATGAAAATAATCCAATTCAAACCTTGAGGAACATACATTAAATAAGAGGATTGTACATTATACTCATTCTCAGTTGAAAGCTGTTCCTGGTATTCATCATGGCCGATCGGATAACGTCAAACAAACCTTTTACTTTAAATGCTTATGAAGCTGGAATCTCGTTTGTAATAAATCCTCGTCTTATGAGATGAGTGAATGTTCATTAATCTTGTTTTGAAAATACAAACAGGTCACTTAAAGTTCTGAATCGGAAACACACATTTTCTCATAGTACAGCGCTTCCAATGGCAAAATCATTATATTTGATACACATAAGAGATCATTAATCCTTTATTATTAATAATGCAATTATTAATTAATGTTAAGATAAGTGTGAGGTCGGGCACCAATCTGTTAGTTTAAACCCCCAGTGAGCATCTGTTTCGAAGATCGTTCCTTGCCAGTGATACATTACGCACGAACATCACAGACCGAAAACGCATGTATCAACCTATTTTTAGCAATTACTTTTTAATGGTGAGGTTATCGCTTTGAACAAAAGCACCAACGAATCGTGTTTCAAACAATCAAATAACCGTATTCTGCCATTTTCAGGTTTCCAAAATAAAACGTATAGTATATGTTATATAATTGCACGAAAACAACACCACTCATTATGTTTGCGCTTTGTATAGTATGTTTGAAGAAAATTATTAATATACGCCCCTTTGATGAAGGTAAACGATGTTCTGTTCACACAATAACTAGAGAACGTTTCGAATTCGGACTATACAACTTCAGAGGCTGCCCTTAACCAGTATATGACCCTTATTGCTTTTCAGACAAGTAAGTAAAATCACACGTTTGACAGCTTTTAATGAACATGATCGTACGATTAAATGGTAATAGTTTGAACGAAGTCAGTGGTAGGTTGTTCATGACCGGTAAATGGCCCCTGTGTTTCTGACAAAGCATCGCAAAAAGGGATCTGTGTAGAGCATCAAGCTGTGTTATTGGTATTTGTTCTTTACTACCAATCTACCAAAAACTAAAAATATAACATTAGGATGATTTAAACACAACTATTTACGATCAAGACGCATAAAAGAAGTGACAGTAAGAACTTAAACGTGTGTTTAAATAAATATTGTCCTTCTGGAATTTCTGCCATATATATGTATTTCCTTCTACATACCTATAAGTTTTCACATTCGTAACATTCTTTATTAATATATATATATATATATGCTTGGTTGCTGCTCGCCATTATGCAATATTCGTCCGAGGGAGTCCATGCTGGCTTGCAGAAACTAGTCTTTAATATTTTAAGATATGTATGTCCGTCCTTCCTTTTTCATGTTGTTTAACATGCGTATTTAAAAAGTATATACTTTGAATAAACTATTTTTGTATTGAAAAAGATCTCGGTGAACCTCGTTTCCGCAAAACACCCTACGTTTGGGTCGGAATGAGCCTATCTTTCACTCTCGGCCATGGAAGATACTGATAGTCTTCGATTAGATCAAACAAGTTGTATTTCCTGCAGTTGGAAGATTGTTTTACCGCATTATGACAGCCTTTGCACAGATTTATAAACTTGATATTAAGTGTGAAGGAGTTTAGACCAGATATTTCATCAATTTGACAACGACATAGGATCTAGTATTGAACACAACAGGTATGGAAGTAATTGTGTTATAGACACAAGTTGTTTAACCATAAAACAATTGCCAAAAACAACCAACGTTGTTGATTCGGCAAGAGACTTCTTTGATAGATATTTTTTTTCCAGCCAAATGTGAGCAGTAATCTCATGCACTTATGATAGTAATTGTAACCGGCAATTCGTTGCCAGAAAATCTTGTCATTTCTTTGTCAAGAAAACCTACAGGGGCCGATTTCTCGAATCTACTTATGTCTGTTAAAACACGATTAAGCTAAACTTACTTTTTATGTCCTTCTATAATTTGTGAAATATTTGCTTTTTTGAAAGTATTTTCATTGTTAAATGAAGTTATCTATCTGATTATCACGAAAACCTCGGTTTTGTATCAAATTAAAGCAAGTAATTTTGCAAAACAAAATAAGCTATTAATGCCTGTTAGGCTTAAGAAGTTTCGAGAAATCAGCCCCAGAAGATTAAAGCACAAAATAAAGTTTTTTTTGTAATATTTGATATTTAGAAACATGTCATAAAAAGAAGATGGTTAGGCGTATTTAAACATGGACGCTATGTAGACGCTCAAGAATGTCTGTTTACAAATAAACTTGCATCTTTTATGCCCTACTTGTATTATATTATATGCTTATTATAATTACCTGAATCCGTATTGTCAAAACATAATCAATGTAAACTAAGTGATTCAGATGGGTCAAGTACACGATGGGTCGATATATACCACATATATGCGCGAAAGGCTATACGAACTATTTAAATATTGAGTGAACTTAAAGCACTAAATCGGTCAAAACAAAAACATAAGATAAATTTCGTACAACGACACAGATATGGACTTGGCAAGAAACAGGCTTAATCATTAATGGGATCAAACACGATAATGTTAGCGTTCCAGACAGGGAGTTGATTTCGGTATTATTGTGTAATATTCCTTTTTTCAAGAAATTTAAAACTTTTAAGGGGAATTATTTTAATGAAAATCACAAAATAACGTGTTGTTATTTTGTTCCACACATTTTCAGTTAGTATTTAAGCTTAATAAAATTAGATACTTTTAAAGCTTTTGTTGTCTTTCAGTACCTTTACCCAAACAAAAATCATTTATTTAAATTTATGAAACAACAACACATACAAAGTTTATGCACGTCATGCAGCAGTATATTTCATTATTATATACAATCTGTCATAGGTTTCATGATATACTAAAGCAAAATACCGCATTAGATAATGGCTGTTGTGTCATGTTTTGGACCAATGTATAGTTTTCCTGCTTATGCATCTGAAGACACTTATTGTATTTAAAGTCAAAATTTCAGAAAAAATACAATTACAACGCCGGAAAATTTTAGAAAAGTAGAGACCCGAATTCTCAGTCACTACGATCACAAGGACTCATACAGATGAATAATTTGATATTTTAACAATACATTGATGCCATCACGTAATAATGTCATTTAACCAATCACGCAACAACAAATCGCTAAAACCCGTTGGTAACGCTAATTCTTCAAAAACGATATTAAATCAAAACTAACATTTGCTTAATGGTTACAGCTGTCACTCCTTGTGATTTGTCACACTTCATTTTGTAATCAAAAAGTGCATTTTACCGACCATGAGCGAGTCACTGTGATGCATTAGGCAGCATCCTCTCATATGAAGAAACGATACAAAATCGCTCAGTCTGAAAGTAGAAACACAAGTTCAAATATGTTAATGCAAATATTATACATTGAATTAACTTTAATCTAGTTTTTTCTGAATTTTAACATTGCGGTATCCAAATGATTTTGGAAATATACCATTAGATCTGTTATATTAACATTTATGTTATGTAATAAAGGTCGGATGGGTGGGAATTTCAAAACTAATCTTTCTTGATGACGAACATCGAATGGCAGGTGATGATGGTGTGTAAGTTTGTTTATACTCGCACTCCGGTCAATGGTTTCTTTTAGAACCTTTATCAAAGCGTAAATTATTTATATATTAATCCTTAATCAGCGAATAAAACAACAGCACATACATACGTGTATATCCGTCATGCTGTAGTATCAGACCGCAGTGTAAAAGTCCGGGAATAAAAAAAAAATTATGGTACTAATTTAAAACCTCCAAACGATCGACTAAAAATTTTAATTTTGATCTTCTCAACTTTATTAAACCTGAAAAGCCCACAGAACCCTTAGAAATGACATAGCCACGAATAGTTCATTCATGAGATTATCATCATTTTCAAACGTTCCAACAAATGTTCAAGCTTCCATTTCTGTCATAGGTTCTTTTACTCTTGATGTTATCTGTGCTTCATGCCATCTGCAACATTTTTTACAAAACGGAAGTGCATTTATCTCAAAATCCGCCAACTTTATATGCATAAGAAGTTCCCCTATTAACAAAAATCACTTTTTGAGAAAAACATTGCTTTTTAAGCAAAACAAATAAAATGCTACAGTATAGTCATCGGATGGAACTGCATTAAACGGGGTTTTCTTACACCATATACAATATGCCATAAAATATGAAATATACGTTTTAAGTACTCTCTAGTTTAGACTTGTAACATAAAGTTTGTATTTGTTGTGATACTTTTCCAATTTCGTATCAACTTGAATTGAATCTATATTCTTCCAAACTCCGATATCAAATGCATCTATGAAACGTAAAATAAAAGGAAGAAAATGCTAGCTTTAAATTTTAAATTAAGTGTATATATATATATCTTTACGTATATATCTTATATGTCATATATATATACATATATATATATATATACATATTGAACAAAGGGAACTTGCAAAGGGAATACGCATTTTGCTTTGAATACTATCATTTATTTTCGGTATTCTTCTACGCCAAGCCTGTCGACCTCGTCGTTAAGAGAACCAAAACAAATTATCGCATAACATCAATTGATAGTGTTTGCAGGTTATTTTTCCGCAAAACTGTTTGTAGGGAATTCAGATTCAAGCGTTAAATCAAAAGTCCCCCGTTTTCTTAATAATGTGAATTTGTGTCAAATGTATAACTGCTATTTTTGCCAAGCTTTTCATTCTATTGATAAAATACTTTTTATTTGATCGCACGAGTAATACAATTATTTTCTAAGTATTGAAAGGAATCATTGTATTTTAATACCAGTGAAAGTCATATGAGTAAGAGGTTTGACTAGCATAAATAAAATAACTCGTAAATATGTACTAATCCGGATGCCTTAATGCGAGAGCCCATCGAAGGCTGTGCCTTGTTTTTATATGATTACTCTATACGACTGTTAAACTTTAACTCTTGTAACAATCACAAATACCAAACACTCTTTCTCCACTTCATATCATAACTTATGCAGACGTTGACGCAATAAAGCTTCTACACATCCACACGAGAACTTGAATGGGATAAAGAAGGAAGAGTGTGCTAAGATATACAAGGTTTATCGAAATGTACGGAATGTTTGCAGGTTTGTCACATGGTTAAACAGCTGTGTAAAATGATATTTACCGCATTTAACACAAAAGCGTAGAATTGTTGAATTGCAGAAATCGCCGATGTTTGCTTTTCTGAATTGGTGCCAGTCATTTGCATATACCAGCTAAAAAGCAACAACAACATGGCATTGATACAGATATATGAGGTAATCTAATTTGTTGGTAGATGTTTTGTTGAGTTCTGGGTTATATAATTAATAAGTTTTCATCAGCGACTTCGAGAGACGCACTATTTAGTCATATAGAGATAACTACCAAAGTTCCATAAATAAATTAAAACCGCCAAACTCCCATTCCGTTACGTTAGTAACTTACTGGCATCAATGCTTAGGTATTAAAAAGGCCAGAAACAAAGACTGAAACGATAAAATATTGTTTAAGTATGTTTTGCTGTTTTTCGTAAACGAAGGTTACAACACTGTTTTATCGTAAAGGTTTAAAATAGGTATTATATACGCAGAGATATGAAAATTCGTACAATGAATAAAGACTGTAGTCGATAACGAAGAATATTTCAACTTCATAATCAGATGTCTGCCTTTTCGTTCGATCGGATTCCTTGGCATTTGATGCGATCAACTGTTCCATTCTGCTTGAATCTAATTAGACAAAAAGCTAGCAATTAGTAATGTGTTTATAATCGAAAGATCACGATTGAGCCCGATATTCCACAACAATCAAACATCCGTTTTTTATATGATCAAATTGCTTATAAAACAGCATAAATGAGCATTGAATTTGATCATACTGTAAACAAATATATAATATATTTTACTTGGGTAATCAACCTGCCAAAATTTGATCTGACATAATTTACGATGCTATCAGTGGATGTATTATTTTCTGAAAATGAAGCAGGACATATATTTCCATTACATATATACCGATACCGAAACACATGTTGATTTTAATGGCTTTTATCTGAAGTACTGTCACCATCCCAGTTGTAACTTAATTATGTATGCATTAACCGAATTCAGGGCTTATCAGGAAGTCTGTTCCAGTCGGACTGCCTTCTTCAATTTCCGTAATAGTATGGCCGGTGCCGGGAGATGCTGGTGGCTGCACGAGCAGCTCTTTATTGCCATGCTGGTAGGTTCCAAACTTAGGAAGAAGTGAGACAGGCATAAACTAGTAATAAGTGGTAACTGCATGCTTGATTTCCAGTTTAATCAAATTTCAAACGTAACATTGCAAATTTACGATATACCAGACAATAACGAATGTTAAGTCCTCGGCGTTTTTTCTAAATAAGTTTTACACAAAACATAAATAAACCTAAGCGTTAGTTTGAAAGGATTATTGTATTTCAGGTCGTTTCAGCGACCCGGCACTTGCATACGCTTTATGATAGAATGATAAATATTATTTAAAGCAGTTAATCAGCTTAAGTCTAAGAAATAATTTTAAAAATGAAGAAAGCGATTTGTCCGTCAAAACGGTAATGAGCCTTAGCTAATGACGAATATAAACAATCAGTCTCAATTTTGTATCATTTACCAGTATGTTGATGATGATGATGATGATGATGATGATGATGCTGACGAGGATGATGGTGACAATGATCCTGATGATAGTATATAAATACGATTAACAACATGAAGAAATAAAAAGGAACACTGAAACTCTCTTACAAACAGAAAGGTGTCCGAGTCAGTATCGCAGGCCCGCCAGACGATGAATGCTGCTTTGCTGGAAACGTCCATATAGAATGCGGCGGCCTTCAACAATACATACAATTTAATCAAGAAATAAATATCGCACAATTATTTACAATAGTTCGTAACTTAAAGTCATAGGTGCATTGTAACAATGCAAGCAAACCAACTTACAATAACACAATGAAATCATGCGAAGTTATAAGTGCCCATGTGTAACGTTATGATGGTTACGTTGTTGTTCCTTCTTGTGGAGTGACCTGATACCCAAATTGATCTGGAGGCTTTTGTTGATATTTTGTCTTTATTACGATACTTACGATATGACTTGAATAACATGGTTATAGTTGATTGCATCTTATTATCTATCAGAAAAATATACCTTAAATTATTTTTTTCTATAATTAGCTCTCTTTCTTGACCTGACTTCGAGACACCAATATATCATTTCGGGTACAAATTTGCACGGGAACGTCAAGATATTGAGTTAATATTTTCTAACTCACCTCCGAGGAGACCCGGTAAGACATCATTTTCCCACCTCTCTGTAAAACCACTGGTACTTCATCGCTGACGTCATTTATACTCAGTTTAAAATCTGAATATACGTCATATGACGTTAATCTGACGTCGAATTCTAGCGGAAAATTCTCTGTAGAACCTTTTCTTCGCACGGAAAGTGTTGAAACATTAACGGTTACATCCCCTTTTAGAAAATAAAAAATACACGTCTATATCAACTAAAGTATGCAGAATATTGATAAACCCCGGCACGCGTTGCTCCATACTGCATTTATCTTTATTAATGTAAAATATATGTAATTCATACTTACCTTTGTCTTTTCATGGAAAGATAGTTTGAAGTTTTCAAAACCTTGGCATTTTAGGCCAGTGCTTAGCGCCATCCTGATATTACAGACGGGCTAGCCCTGTGTCCATCATGCCAAGATCATTAATAGTCACTAAGTGTTGTTAGTAATATTATCCTGGATAAAGTCTATTTTTTCAAGCATTGTTCATGCAAAATATTTAATAAGTACCAAGTCATTCAGTAAATTATTGATGTACAGGTTTAACATTATTTGCATAACATGTACTGATCTCAAACCTGTTGTTTTATGGCACTAACACAGCAAAACGTAATAACTCTTGTCGGGAATTTCACAAAGTTCACATATTTTCTTTGTAATTCAGCGTGTACACCGCCATTTTACCTTTGAATCTTGGGTAATCCTGAGATAGTTTTTGACCTTTCAAGATTTCAAAACTTGACAAGTTATTCTTACTTGAGCGTTTGAATCATGTCGTTCCACAAGGTGATAATGTCTCTTAGTTAATAATCCATTATTCACATGAAATGCACTGATAATTTATTGTTGTAATCCAGTGTGATGCTTTAAATCCTTTTTCGGAAACTTCACGGTCATTTGACAGTTCGTCCGCCATCTTGAATATTTTACAATGGCTGTCAGCCAATCGGGTCATTTGACCCGATTCTGGGTCATTTTCGGTCGGGTCAATTTGGGTCAGGTCATTTTTGACCGAGATTTTCGGGTCATTTAACCATAGGAGTATATAAGGCCGTGAATTTTCAGTCTCAGGACAGTCGAATTTGGATCATTGAACAAGCTGCCTGCATATTATTCTTAAAAGGTTAAAATCAACCTGAATATTTAAATAGACAATAAATAAGTAAATAAACTACTTACAAGTAATAAATTAACAGGCATCGATTTTATATTGAGTTTGTAAACAACTTTATACTGATAATAATATTTTACTGTCTTACTTCGACGTGCTGTGCCAACGTTCATAAAAGCCAACGCGTTTTGCTGTGTACGGTGCCGCTGATTACTACCGTATATTATATCTGATGTTTGATGTCCTGATGCATATATTTATTTGCTCCAAAAATAAAACGTAAAACGTTCATTGCGTCGTCATTTTGGCTAGGTCGTCACAATTATTGCTTCAAATACTTGGTCACCCTAAAAGGGACGGTTGATAGCGTTGACGGACCACGGGGCTAGGTCGTAACATTTATTGCTTCAAATACTTGGTCACCCTAAAAGGGACAGTTGATAGCGTCGACGGACCACGGGGCTAGGTCGTAACATTTATTGGTGGCAGCGGTGGGATCTGTTATAATAGCAGATCCAGCGATACGAACTACGCCAGACGAAGGGGGTTGTAACATAGTCACGTACTAGACGCGATAGGTCAGGGGTTTAAAATTATCAAGAGTTAAAGGAGTTCGCGTCATGACTGATCCAAGGGAGGTCGATAGCGGGGAGGTAATATTTAATAACCCAGAGGCGGCCGACGATGCCGACGAGTATGCCACACTGGACTCCGCGTCCGAGGCCGGGTCTACAACCAATGACCCGCCAGGTGATTGTGACGAGGGGCCATTACGCGAGGTTATGGTAGGTGTCACGGGGGCTTTGAAGGACGTCGTTAGGGAGTTACAGTCCATCAAAAGAGGGATGGCTAAGTGTAAAGATGGGTCGGGAGAGACGAGGACATTTTGCACAAATAACAGCAATGTAAGTGAGTATGACAGTAGTAATTCAAGGAACAATCGCAAGGAAGGTAATAAGCATATTTCAGGTCAGGCCCTTAACGCAGATGCTCCGTCTTATGTGTGCTGGGGGACGACGTACTACGGCGCCGGCCGAACGGAAAGGGATGTTGACCACACGTGGGATGCGGGTAACCCGACGGGGACACCATATGGCTACAACGCGACGGGGTCGACGCAACGGGAGGGATATGCGGTATCAAGCTCCAGGAACACGAGAGCAGGCGGAAGTAGTTGGGAATCGGACCGGATGTACCACGGGCCATACATGCAGCCTGATAGGATACGCGATGCCCCCTATTTTCGCGAAGGAACTGCGAGGTACCCACCAGTTAAGCTGCCGGTGTTCACTGGTAAAGAAGACTGGGCCACCTGGCTGGCGCAGTTTGAAGCCATAGCCGGTCGTTTCCGCTGGTCCGAAGACGAGAGGCTTGATCAGCTACTGCCTAGGCTGGAGGGGGCAGCAGCACAATTTGTATTTTCCCAATTAAAGCCTAACACAGTGAATAACTACAAAGAACTTATTATTGAGCTAAATAGTAGGTTCAGGGCCGTAGAAACAGCCCGGTCAAATGCTGCTAAATTTAGCAGACGGACGCAACGACAGGGGGAGACAGTAGAGGAGTACGCATCGGACCTCAAATGCTGTACGACAAGGCCCACGGGTTTAGAGACCGGAAGACGAGGGACGAGGACCTCGTGCGGCGGTTCTTGGACGGGGTCACAGACGAGGAAATGCGGTTCGAGCTGGAGTTTAATAAAGAACCTAGGACGGTCGATGAGGCAGTTTACTTTGCAGTCAATTGGTTACAGATTCGGGGAAGAGATAGAGCTGACAGAAAAGGGCGTTATCAAGCAAGAAGAGCATACGAGCCGCAGTGGGACAAGCATAATGGTGACCATAGGGTACCCGAACGGCGAGACACCTCAAGACAGTTCAATGGACAGAGGAAAGAGAATGAACTAGGGACAGATCAAAAGCGAGATGAGCTGCAAAATAGTCTACTGAAAGAACTGATAAACCGGCTCGAGCGTTTGGAAGGTCACGTTAACGCTGACACAAAGAAATTAGACACCAAAAAGAAAGTTGAGTGTTATAACTGTCACAAGCAGGGTCATTACGCACGTGAATGTCCGGACCGGAAGGAGCGAAGGGTAAATACCAGCCGACCGCTGTCAAACCAAAATGAAAACCGTTTAAACGACCAGGGACCACCCCGAATGGCCTAGGGGAGGTCCACATCAGCAGTAAAGCAGGCCTTAAAGTTACAGCCATAACGCAGCAAGAAGACGGTGAGGGGACGACAGTGGGGAGTGAAAGGACCGTGAGGAGGAGCTCTATTGCAGACGGGGTATACGTACGAGGGTCTGTTAACGGAGTACCGGTCACGTTCACTGCGGACACTGGCGCCTCACGGACGATACTATCTACACGGGCGTACGAAGCTATACCAAAGGACAAGCGGCCGCCATTAGAAAGGGCGTACTGCTTAGTGGGTGCGGGGGGCAACCCGATTAAGAAGGCAGGTAAAGCCAAATTCAGCCTGAGTTTAGGGACTCTGGAGCTTGAACGAGAGGTTATTGTGGCCGAAGTTGAAGACGACGCTCTACTGGGGTATGACATCCTAAGGGGAGGGGAGAGCGGTCCCGCAGACATTCTGCTTAGCCAAAATAAAATACTCTTAGAGGGAGTTGATGTGCCAGTATTTCAGGTGGGGCGGGACAGGAAAACCAGACGGGTTACTGTAGCCGACGACATCAGCGTCCCTGGACTTGCAGAGTCGGTGATAAGTGTGTATGTAGAAAGGTACGAAGAAGATGACACCGTGCAGGCTGATTTTATTGTTGAACCAGTAGATAACTTTAGGGACAACTATCCATTACAAATGGCAGCTACTCTAGTGGATGTAAACCAGGGGCCAACTTGTAAAATCAGAATTCTCAACCCATTCCCAAGCGATTTCTTGTTGCGACAGAACGCCGAAATTGGGAGAGCCGAAAGGGTTGAACGAGTGGTCAGTGTGGTTGCGGCCGCTGAGGACGACGATGGTCAAGGGAATATGACGTCGGTGAGAAGAATTAGGCTAGGGGAGAGGTCTTCACCGGCCACTAACCAATTTACTAGGGCAACGGAAGCGGAGGTACCAAAACACCTCGTCGACTTGTACCGGAAGTCCACGGCAGGGAAGTCGGACTATGAAAAAGGCGTGGTTGCCGGTCTCCTCCAGAAGTACCAGCAGAGTTTTTCCACTGCCGAATGGGACCTGGGGCTTACGCATTTAGCCGAGCGCACAATTAAGACGGGCGACGCCCCGCCAATAAAGCAACGGCCGAGGCGCGTCCCACTTGCATACGCAGAGGAAGAGAAGAAGGCCATAGACGAACTGTTACAAAAGGGGGTTATCCAGAAAAGCACTTCACCATGGGCGTCGCCTATTGTTTTAGTTCGAAAGAAGAACGGTTCTGTAAGGCCATGTGTAGACTACCGACAGGTTAATGCGCTGGTAAAACCGGACGGTTTCCCGCTCCCGAGAATTCAAGACTGTTTAGACGCAGTCGCAGGAGCCACATACTTTAGCAGTTTCGATCTGACAAGTGGATACTTTCAGATACCACTCAAAGAAGAGGATGTCCCAAAGAGCGCTTTCTGTTGCAAATACGGGCACTTCGAAATGACACGTATGCCATTCGGTTTAAATAATTCAGCCAGTACCTTTCAGCGCACGATGGAGATTGCACTGCAGGGCCTCCAGTGGGAAACATGCTTGGTGTACATCGACGATATAATCGTCTACGGGACCACTTTTGAACAGCACATTCACAGGGTGGAGCAAGTACTAGATCGCATGAAACAGGCGGGGTTGAAGCTGAAACCCGAAAAATGTAACATGTTGCAGCACAAAGTCTTGTTTCTTGGTCACGTGGTTTCAAATGACGGAGTTCTCCCAGATCCGACCAACACCAGTAAGATAGTCGACTGGCCAGTACCTCAGAACACAAAACATGCGAAACAGTTTGTAGCCACGGCATCTTATTATCGAAGGTTCGTAAGGGACTTTGCCACCATGGCCCGACCCCTAACGGAACTTACCAAGAAGGACCGGAAGTTTGAGTGGGGAGATGCTTGTCAGACTGCCTTCGAGAATTTGAAAAGGGCACTGACTGGGCCGGAAGTAATGGGGTATCCATTGAATGAAGGGGGTATCTTCTACCTAGATACAGACGCCTCCGGGGTAGGGATAGGCGCGGTCTTGTCACAAATGCAGAAGGGGAGAGAAAGGGTGGTCGCCTACACCAGCAGAAGTACGAATAAGGCGGAAAGCAACTATTGTATAACCGAGCAAGAGTTGCTGGCCATAGTTTACTTTATGCAGTACTTCCGCCAGTATCTTCTAGGCCGCCATTTTGTGGTTCGCACAGATCACCAAGCTCTGGTCTGGCTGTTTAAGCTCAAGGAGCCCAACGGGAAGATTGCAAGGTGGTTGGAAATCCTGTCCCCCTATGACTTCGCTGTTGAGTATCGTAAAGGGCAACATCACGGCAACGCGGATGGGTTAAGCAGATGTGAAGACCCGAGGGAGTGCCATTGTCACATCGTGGACATGAGTGAGCCGCTCAAGTGTGGCCCCTGTGCAAAGTGTCGGCGACGGGCGGAAATCATGTGCCATTCCGAGATTCAATGCGAAGGACCGGAAGTGAGCGTGTCAGATGATTTGGAAGATGCATGTGTACTCATGGACGCTGACGTTGTGCCTAAAACTCCGACAGGAGAGACTGTCACTGCTAAGCGGACGCTTGACGAAGAAGACGTTCCGGAAGGTGCTACTGAAGGGGCCGGAGCTCTGTCGAAGCCTATTGTATTAAAAATTGAGACCCCGCTACCAGCCATAGCTCGAGCACTGACGGTCGATGACGAACAGGAACCATCTAATCAGGGTGACGAGATATCGCGGGCAAATTGGACACATTCGAATAGTCTTACTGAACTGGGAAGGATGCAAGATGAGGACGCGAGCATTGGGCCGGTTTTGAGGGCAAAGCGCGCCGGTGTGAAACCGAAACCGGAAGACATTGTTGCCATGTGTCCTGAGACGCGCCATTATTTCATGATTTGGGACAGTCTAAGGACCGTTGACGCCGTGGTCTACCGTAGCTTTTATAAACTAGACCAGACAGATAACTACACGCAGCTGATTGTGCCACGCGTACTGAGGGAGGAGGTTCTTAGAGGAGCCCATGAACCAGTCACTGCCGGACATATGGGGGTTAAACGAACCAAGGGTAAACTCGCACGGAATTATTACTGGTTCGAAATGAAACAAGATGTAGAACTGCACATAAGATGTTGCGACGTTTGCGAAGCCGATAAAAAACCACCAAAGACGCCCAGGGCTCCCATGGGACACGTTAGAACCGGTGCCCCGTGGGATATAATAGCCCTTGACTTCATGGGTCCATTTCCGGTGACGAGCAGGGGTAACCGCCATATATTAGTATTGACGGATCTCTTTACAAAATACATAGAAGTTGTCCCAGTACCGAGCCAGACCGCTGAACAATGTGCAAAAATAGTGGTTGACAACGTGGTTAACCGCTGGGGAACCCCATTGGTCATCCACTCTGACCAGGGAACGGCTTTCGAGAGCCGGCTCTTTAAGGAGCTTTGCGAATTATTGGCAGTGAAAAAGACCCGGACTAGCGCACGTAATCCACAGGGAAATGGTCAAGTGGAGAGAGCCAATCGGACTATTGTCAAGATGGTTAGAGCGTTCTTGTCCGAGGAGCAGGACGACTGGGATGTACATCTTGGTTGTATCGCCAACGCATACAGGGCAACGCCTCATCAGGCTACTAAACTTAGTCCAAACATGCTGGCCCTCGGTAGGGAGGTAAGACTTCCGGCGGATCTTCAGTACCCTACAGTAAGGGACAGTGATGAGCATATCCGTAGTGAGGCAGAATACATTGTTAGTTTAAGACAGACTATGCAGAGGGCCCACGAGGTAGCGAGAACACATCTAGGTAAGGAGGCCGAACGCAGTAAGGAGGTGTACGACCGGAGGTTAGCTTTCACGAAGTACAAGGTAGGCGACATAGTATGGTGCCTACACGAGACTCGTCGGGTTGGGGTAAATCCAAAGCTCCAGAAGGCTTTCGACGGGCCATTCGTTATAATAGAAAGTCGATCTGCGTTGAACCACGTGGTTCAATTGGACAAACGCGGCGCAAAACGTTTGCTCCACCATAATAAGCTTAAGTTGTATAGGGGAAAAACTGCACCGAAGTGGGCTAGCCAGTTGGCATCGCGGTTGCGGACCAAAGAGTAGCTATAACTTTACGCTTTTCGCTTCCCGGTCGTTTAACCGTACTTATTCTGGGCGACTGAGATACATTTGACTTCAAAAATGACGGACTTGTGGCTAGCCGTTGGCACAGCATTGGTAATATTTTAGGGGGCAAACCTTGCATTTTTATTTTATATTTTGTAGATGAAGGCATCCAACGGCGGTATTATGTGGCAGTGCGCCAGATGTGGCAAACAGGATAGGAAGAACCGGATGGCTGCACACATACTAAAAGACCACATACCTCTACATCAGGTGCCTTACCACTGCTTGCTGTGTCAGTTCAGATGCCAGGACAGTAGCACATTAAGAGACCATGTGAGCCGGTATTCACGGCATGTCAACCAGGAGAAAAACATGAGAAAGCCTATAAATTATGCGCAGTACCTGATCAAAGCAGAGCGACCCATCCACGTCACAAGCCATGACATGTTTCAGGTGGCCGATCGCTTGTCGATAGATCTCCTGAGGGATGATTCCGATGGGGAAAACCAACCACCGAGTATGTGGCCTTCCTGGATGGAGCCTGAATCACCGAGAAGCACGAGCGGACCAGTAGGCGCGAAGGGGGATGTGGTGAGCATACCAGACCTTGACCAGTTGATACGGGTGTTGGAGTATGGCGAGACATCAAACGTCGGTGGTTCGTTTCCCGAGCTACGCCCAGCCAACAGGACGAATAACACCACTTACGCGGAAAGACCGCCGACAGGAAACCCTGTTAAAACGACCCCGGGAAATGTCTTTTTTTGGGGGATTGGATGGCCCATCACCGTCAGTCGAAAGAATGGGAACACCCAATAGGGCCCATACATACTCCCGAATCCAGGGTTCTGCCAGGTCGACGGGCGGTAGTTGTGACCAGGTTATTGAGGACACGGCGGTCCTCCCAAGTGCAGAGGACCATCTCGATCTGCTATTTTGTGGGTTTGACGCTCTATCGCCAAGGACACCAGCGAAGACGCCGCCTCCGAAGTCACTGATGATGCCGAAGGGCCTAGGGGGAAGAGACCAAGCGACACAGGCAGGGTGCAGCCGAAAAGAAGACACATCAACACAAACAACCCTAGAAGACCGCCTGGCTAACGTATTTGAGGCCGGCATGAAGAGAATAACGCAAGCAATCGATGAGGGGATAAAAGCTGTGGTAGGGTCACAAAGAGCTGCAGAAGCGACCCTGCAGGAGGTGAAGCGTATTGAGAGGAACGTTGGCTACCTATACAGATCAGTCGCTAAAGATGAGGAGGAAGAAAACACCGAGGAGCCGAAAATCAAAAGCGTGGTGATGAAGCGCAAGTCTACCACAGAAGAAGATGATCGTAAACACAAGAAAACGCGATAGAAATGACATTTATAAGTGAAATAACAGTTAAAGTGTTCATCTAGTTGTAGTGTTATTTAAGTTTTTTTATCTCTATTGTTAACGTCAAGTGCAAAAGTGTTAAAATGATTATCATATGTATATCTCATACTATTGATCTCAATGTTATTAAAGGCAGCAGGAGCTTAGCCTCTATTTGGAGGGGGTATTGATAAACCCCGGCACGCGTTGCTCCATACTGCATTTATCTTTATTAATGTAAAATATATGTAATTCATACTTACCTTTGTCTATTCATGGAAAGATAGTTTGAAGTTTTCAAAACCTTGGCATTTTAGGCCAGTGCTTAGCGCCATCCTGATATTACAGACGGGCTAGCCCTGTGTCCATCATGCCAAGATCATTAATAGTCACTAAGTGTTGTTAGTAATATTATCCTGGATAAAGTCTATTTTTTCAAGCATTGTTCATGCAAAATATTTAATAAGTACCAAGTTATTCAGTAAATTATTGATGTACAGGTTTAACATTATTTGCATAACATGTACTGATCTCAAACCTGTTGTTTTATGGCACTAACACAGCAAAACGTAATAACTCTTGTCGGGAATTTCACAAAGTTCACATATTTTCTTTGTAATTCAGCGTGTACACCGCCATTTTACCTTTGAATCTTGGGTAATCCTGAGATAGTTTTTGACCTTTCAAGATTTCAAAACTTGACAAGTTATTCTTACTTGAGCGTTTGAATCATGTCGTTCCACAAGGTGATAATGTCTCTTAGTTAATAATCCATTATTCACATGAAATGCACTGATAATTTATTGTTGTAATCCAGTGTGATGCTTTAAATCCTTTTTCGGAAACTTCACGGTCATTTGACAGTTCGTCCGCCATCTTGAATATTTTACAATGGCTGTCAGCCAATCGGGTCATTTGACCCGATTCTGGGTCATTTTCGGTCGGGTCAATTTGGGTCAGGTCATTTTTGACCGAGATTTTCGAGTCATTTAACCATAGGAGTATATAAGGCCGTGAATTTTCAGTCTCAGGACAGTCGAATTTGGATCATTGAACAAGCTGCCTGCATATTATTCTTAAAAGGTTAAAATCAACCTGAATATTTAAATAGACAATAAATAAGTAAATAAACTACTTACAAGTAATAAATTAACAGGCATCGATTTTATATTGAGTTTGTAAACAACTTTATACTGATAATAATATTTTACTGTCTTACTTCGACGTGCTGTGCCAACGTTCATAAAAGCCAACGCGTTTTGCTGTGTACGGTGCCGCTGATTACTACCGTATATTATATCTGATGTTTGATGTCCTGATGCATATATTTATTTGCTCCAAAAATAAAACGTAAAACGTTCATTGCGTCGTCATTTTGGCTAGGTCGTCACAATTATTGCTTCAAATACTTGGTCACCCTAAAAGGGACGGTTGATAGCGTTGACGGACCACGGGGCTAGGTCGTAACATTTATTGCTTCAAATACTTGGTCACCCTAAAAGGGACAGTTGATAGCGTCGACGGACCACGGGGCTAGGTCGTAACAATATTCAGTATAATAAACTGTCTAAATCTGCCTGATCATAAATGATAGAGAAAGGCAACATAAGCATGCTAAGGCACGGCGTTACTGAATTTTCCAAGGCATGCTACGTCATGTAGATGATTGAACGATGCATAGCATACTATTACATGCTTTGACTGGGTGTTCAGTAAGCATGCTAGGGCAGAAAATGATAGGATGGTACGTTAACATGCTATGTCTGAACGTTAATACAGCAAGTATAGCAAACAAGGTAACATACAAATACAATTTAATCCAAAGTCAAGTTTGAGGGCCATGGCAGCAGGCATTGTCGAGTTATCACTTGGACAACATTTTACCATTCAATGTCGCTGTGACCTTGACCTTTGACCATTTGACTCGTTAAATTAATAAAGGTCATCTACTGGTCAGGCCCAACACCCAAGTTTGATGATTAAATGTTCAGGCATTGTTGAGATATCACTGGGAGAAGATTTGTTAACTCATTTGCGTTAAAGGTAACTGTGTTCTTGACCTTGGCCCGATGACCCCTAAAGTCGAAAGGGGTCATCTACTGGTCAGACCTGTTTATGTCAAGTTTGATGACCATATGTCCAGGAATTGTCGAGTTTGCTCTCAATGACACTATGACCTTGACCTTTGACCCCTTAAAATCAATGGTGTCATCTACTGGTCAGGTCCAACCTCCAAATCGAGTTTGAGGGCCATGGGTGCCGGCAATGATGAGTTATCACCAGGACAACTTTATCATTCAAGGTCACAATGACCTTGAACTTTGGCCCAATGACCCCTAAAATCAATAGGGGCCATCTACTGGTCAGGCCCAACCTCCAAGTCAAGTATGAGGGCCATAGGTGCATGCATTGTCGAGTTATCACTCGGACAAACTTTCACCATACAAGGTTACTATGACCTTGACTTTTGGCCCGAGGGTCTACTGGTCACGCCCAACTTCCATATAAAGTTTAATGACCACAGGTTTAGGCATTGTTGAGTTATCACTCGGACAAGCTTTTAAAATCATTAAACCATTTAAGGTCACTGTGACCTTGACCTTTGACCCGATGAGCTCTAAAATCAATAGGGGTTATCTACTGGTCAGGCCCAACCTTCATGATAACTTTCATGACCATACGTCAAGGAATTGTTGAGTTATCACTCGGACAAGCCTTGGTCTAATGACGGACCGACCGACCGACATGCATTTGCAAAACAATATAACCCTCTTCTTCGAAGGGGGGCATAAAAGTATATGTTTTTAGAGTTATATTCGTCATGAATGAATAAGTGATGTCAATAGTATATTGTGTCACAGTAACATCTCAAATGATAGCATGATGGATAATGGAACCGAATATGACTTGTTTATTTGTCGAATACAAAAATCAAACATGTTTTTCATGAAGACATAGAAAAAAACTTGATGATTATTGTTTCTTTTAGTGTAATATCGTTAACTATTTCATCAAGTAGGCACCAAAAGCTATTCGTTCATGAGTGGCATAGCTAAGGGTACACTTTCAATTTTGATGTTGACGTGGTACACTGAAACAAAAAAAAAATGTAGCATATAATCATCTAAGTGTAGTGTTATAATAAGTAAAGAACCAGGTGAAATGATAGGAATATGTCACTGCCGATAACAAACGGAAACAGGAGTTTTACATGGACATATACTTTGTGTTAACTACAATGTGTATAAGTCCTCTTTAATAAACACCAACCTTGTTTTGTCCCTGTTCTGATGTGAGGAAATCGTATTGCATCCGTCGGCTCCATAGACAGCCAGCATAGCATTAATAGCATTAGAGGTCCCATCTTCCACCCTCTTCATTATCTTGCTAATGGTGCTAATAGTATTTCAGAAAAATGGCAAGTGCCGTTTCACAGAATCTGGTATTCCTAGAGATCGCCTCGGTCTCGAAATATGTCTTCTTTCTGTTAAAACGAATAAGACTGCATATTCATGTGTTACAACAATTGAATATTTAGGAATAACAGAGAAAGTGAAAATTATAACTTTTTTTGTCAGCTTAAACAAGGTTTTCAAAACGTTAACACGGTTCAGAGTTTTGAAGATATTTAATAAATTCTCTTTCACGAAATAGAGCATAAGTGTTATGACTAAAATAAAATACTAACCGGTTAAAGCGTTATATTATTATAAATATATCAAAGCAATATCAAAGACCTTTAACCCATTCCAGCGCAAACTAAACATGACATTTTAAAACTTTACGTGACAACCGTATGACAACTGCATGAAAGCTTGATGAGAAATATCGATGATTATTAAAATAAGTTGCTTCGTTACTTTTATTTTTGGCCAGGAACTTGTCATTTGGCATTAAATATATCTATTAGTGCTTCTAGAGGTAAATAACACACCATAATATGAGAAAAAAAAACACTTACACCCTTCAAAACATATAAAAATATTATCACTAGCGATATATTAATGTATTTAATTATTACAATCACATTGCAAATATGCTGAAATGAAGCTGTAACTGGTATATTATAATAAAACGTGTTTTCATGAAACATAATTTTCACAATCTTGGTGCGATACTATTTTATAGACATCAAATCGGATTAGATCAGGAACATCCTTTCTAGATACATACATCTAACGAGATATTTTCTGACATGCACTGCACTTATCCTCAATAAGGAGACACAAACATGCAATTTGATATGATAACACATTACGTGCACGTCGTGTTTTATGGAATATAAACCTGCAAGGGAAGCTACACGTTCAAGTTTACGTGTACGTCGTGTTTTATGGAATATTTACCTGCATGGGAAGCTACACGTTCATGTTCACGTGCACATCGTGGTTCATGGACCATTTACCTTTAGTTGAAGCTACACGTAGAACGCATGTGCACGTTGAGTTTCATGGAACAATTATTTGCATGGGAAGCTACACGTTCATGTTCACGTGCACATCGTGGTTCATGGACCATTTACTTTTAGTTGAAGCTACACGTAGAATGCATGTGCACGTCGAGTTTCATGGAATAATTATTTGCACGGGAAGCTACACGTAAAAGTGCACGTGAATGTCATATTTCATGAAACATTTACCAAAACGGGCAACGCACGTACAAGCTCCGGTGCATGTCGCGTGTCATGGAACATTTACCTGCACGAAAAGCTACACGTAAAAGTTTAAGTGCACGTCGTGTTTCGCACCGTCTCTTAAACCGAATAAATACTTCAGACTGGGCATTCCGCGGTGTATCTTAGATCATTTTGTACAAATACATGTTATGTCTTCAAGCACGAGGCGAATCAAATTATTAAAGTTTCCCAAATCCAGGCACATATTGTGATCATTTATAGCTTCAGAAAAAATGTTGTCTAATAAAACAAATTGCTGTTTTATATAAGTTATTTGCCATGACGCAAATGAGCTTGATTTTTTGTTTTCCTTTGAAATCAAACATTTTAACCAAGATCATCAGATCATCAGTTGAATAAATAAATTTGAAAAAGTCTTCCATTTCTCATCATGTAAAACAAACATTTGTTCAGACTTAAGACTACACATAACTTTTATGACTCATTATTTTAATTTCGTATGAAATCGGTTTAAATGTTTTAAATTGATTTATTTAAATTTGGTATATACTAGTTTAGTATTAAAATAACATGTCAATATGTAGAAAACGGTCGTACGTACGTTCCTGTTCATATAAATTATTTTTTATCCTCTTGTATCCTGCAGACGAGTCAGAGAAATCAAAACGTGCTCATCACTCAAGTCGATTTTTTTGAAAATAAAGGCAAGGTGCTGTGTTAGTCATACTTGGGAGATATCGGGGATTTCCATTGTACATTAGGCCGTACTATATTAAGTTTATTGCTGTTAGCTTTCTGAAGGCTTAACATTATTTTGGATATTTATATGACTGTGAGGTAATACTGTCACATCAATACAACCAATCATCAGAAGCTTTTCAAAACGTGCTATACAAGTTTAGATCTGATACAATCAGAGCATGTTTGAATGTTTAATAACGCTTTGACAGATGTGTGTCCAAAATTTAACACTTTGACAGATGTTAGTCCAAAATTTAACACTTTGACAGATGTTTGTCCAAAATTTTACGCTTTGTCAGATTTTTGTCCAAAATTTAATACTTTGACAGATGTTTGTCCAAAATGTTTAAACTAAAGTATTGATTTCATGACAATTGTTAACAATGTGAATATTAATTACTCGTATAACTTTTTGAACCCCTGTTTTTCTGATCGGTCCAAAATGGAACCCCATTTTTTCAAATAAATGCATTGTATGCTAGTGTGTTTTTCAGGTTTGTTTTTATACGTTGTTTTGTCAGTGTCCGTTGGGCCAATGTTCGACTACTCGGCTTGTTGCAGTTCATTTGCTACACTTGCCTTCATCTTTTTCAATGTCAGTTTTACTTCATTTCTTTTTGGAACTGAATTAGTAAACCTGAGACCAAAGATGTTCTGTCAGCTATCGAGGAATATCACGCCTTAAGGCCTGCATATGTACGTTTTACAAGTTATAATTATTTATAGTTATTCTGTAGCAACGTGAAAAATAATGACCAATTAACGAAGAAATATTTCTTTTAGTGAATTTCAAAATGATGGACTTGAAAGATATTAAAATAATTATTCTATAAATCCTTCTTTTGACTTAAATGCGTTGTCCTTACTGTTATGGTTTATATTCATTGTTTTCCTTTTGGTTGAAAGGCATTTCCTGTATAATTATGACACTTTTTTCATTATATACGTCATATATATGGTAATGCAATTTATGAAGATGCATTCATTTGAAATTAAAAAAAAGTTTTAAAACATTGGCAGACATTATTTTGTTCACCTCTCATGGCATATTTTACTCTTCCAACATGTTACCGAATGCATTATGCAAAAAAGCTCTTTAATATGCGCATTGATTATGAGAGTTTAGAGTTATAAATTAAAATTAAAGAGTTGTCCTTAAACCAAATTTGAGTTACATGCGACGCATTTAATAAGTACTAGTGTTCTTTCTATTTCATGAAATTCAAAATGGGAACCAGTATTTTTGAAAATAAGATAAGAGTTTCAACATATATTTGGATTTTGCGTAAGATGTGTACAAACATGAACCTCTGAAATGATTGCCAAAGCTTGATTGTTGTTATTTTATAATACTTGAACTATATCCTGTAAAAGGGTTCTTTGTGTCGGCTTTGTTTGCCATTACAGATGTAACATAAATTGGATGGTTTATCTGCTTGATAAATATGTTTATAGGGAAAAGTTCTCAACTGAAACAAACATTGTTTTTCCCTTTGCCTAATGTTTTTTAGATGTTCTACTTACAAATTATGATGCAAAGAAATTATTACATAATGTATTGCGGTGATTTTCCCTGTTATCGTAATTGAATTAATTATCATATTTTAACCGTGATCATTCATAAATTATACTTACCGTGCATTAAGTAGCCTGAGTATACATAATTACAACATGTCACAGCACGCACTGTTTTTATTGCAGGACAAGTGACGATATGGTACAAAACAATCATACATTACTCGTTTTTTGTTAAGCTACACAGCTAAAATCACGTATTACATATGATGCACACATATTGTCTTAATATTTTGTATATCTTGTATGAGGATAAAGAATACTGATTAAATAACCAACAATCTAAGACGTTGTTTTGGTATTGAGGTTACAGAGTAGAAATATGTATGGTACTAGCTATCGTTTAAAGCTTCCCCTAACAACACTATCCAATAGTTTGTGTTCAATATTAACAAAAAGACATTTGGTACAATACTGTTTGTTAATTAGGTTATACAAATTCCACTATTGTTTTATAAATGTACAAATTGGTAGGTTCTAAAACACGGCTAATAAAATAACTGATGTATCTATGACACAAGCTCGTCCTAACAAAATATTGCCCACTATGTATGGTATGTTGTTTTAATCCCAAGGCTTAAAAAGGCTGAGTTAACTAGTCCTTAATTCATTTTGTATAGGTAAACATTAATCGTGACATGTCATATGTTTCAGCATAAATCATGACACGGTATATGTGTAAGCCTCAAACGTGACTTGTTATATGTGTAAGCCTCAAACGTGACTTGTTATATGTGAAAGCCTAAATCATGACGTAATATATGTGTAAGCCTGAACCATGTCATCCTATATTCGTTATCCTGAATCATACACTGCTATATGTGAAAGCCGGATTATGACCAGCTATATGTGTAGCCTGAATCATGACATGCTTAATGTGTAAGCCTGAATCAGGACATAATATATGTGTAAGCATGATTCATGACATGTTATATGCGTAAGCCTGAATCATGACGTGAAAGACTGAATAGTGAATGAAAGTCACAAAAGAGACCATGAAGAAAATAGATGGACACCATGAAGTACATATTCCATTGAAAGAAAACCAAAACTGCCAAATAACTGCGATATGGCACTTACGACATTGAAGTCAACTGAAAGAAAATAGCCATGAAGGAGTTGTATTGTAGAACAATAGACAAGTACTTGGAAAAGTGATATAAGTATATAATGGAAATAAAGGAAAAAGAACATGATCATGATTATCATGTGCGTTTGCTGTTCAATTTAGTTTCTTTATCTTAATAGTCAATCCTCGAAAACAGATTGGGTAATACACCCGTGTTCTCATTGGTTAATTGAACGGTTAAATGACTAGCGTGGTTACTGTATGTTTGTCGAATGCAAAAAGAAAAACACGTATAAAACATGTATGTGTAAGAGTTCAGTTTTGGCGGCCCCCTCCCTCCCACCCCTAGCAAAATAAAAGAGAGAAAGTTCCTCTGCCCGTAAATTTGGAAATTTTGTCCACACCAGGAATGTAGTAAACAACCGTTAATTTAAAGTTCTGAGATGACTTCATTTAGCATCGGTTCATGTCTGTCGTTTTGTCTGCAATATGTCATGCCTACATTTATAATGCAATTGTTACTATATTGATCAACCCAGAAGCCAAAACCTTTATAAAATCAAAGTGCTCAAAGCTTTGAATGGCTGTCGGCCCGCAACGTTTTTTGAGTATAGTCACGTAATTGTAAAACATAATTATTAACATAAACATCTAAAGATAGTATATGCTCGATCATAATTTCCTTCACCAAACACCTTTAGAGTTGTATGTTGATTCTCAATTAGATCATGTAGTATAAGTCACTTAAAATGTGAAATACGCCAAATAATTACTTATAAAGTATGGAGTTACTTCATAAATCAATCATCAACGTGATTTCAAGGATTTAAAGGTATGTGTTTTGTACGTATAATAATAATAATAATAATAATAATAATAATAATAATAATAATAATAATAATAATAATAATAATAATAATAACAATAATAATAATATGTAATAATAATAAATAATAATATTATTTTATATTGATAAATATAATGAATGATGAAAATAATGTTGTTGTTGTTTTTATAAATATCACCGTCGTTGTCATTCGATGTCGAAGACACATTATCTGCAACACATAATGAAAACAGACAAATAATGATAGTTTTCATTATGCTTGAAATAATGTCCCTACAATGTATTTATAAATGCTGCTATATTATGTGTTTATTATGTTAAAACGCTGTTTAAGTTAAAATGAAATACGATACGATATTGTACTTGAAAGGAATCATATTTGATTTCACTCAAGTATTTGTTATGACATCTCCGCTATTTAAGACGTGTTCGATGTACATTTTATTATACGATTACTTTGCAGTTCGAATTTCAATAGTGAATCGTTAGGACAATATTGTGTCAAATTAAACTAGGGCATTTAAAAGTAGAGTAAGTTCATCGCTACAGCATGTGTAAAATTAAACTAATATGATAACAAAAAAAATTCACTCAAACAATGCAAATATCTTTTCTGTTCAGTGACATAAAAGCTTTAGAAGTGTTTAGGTTAGAACTTAAAATGATGGCCGGTTTATCTTTCAAAACGCATGTTAACACTCACCACATTTATGTATATAAACACTGATAAACGCATGATGAAATTCATGTGTTGCTATGGAATGCAGGCCACTGATAAGATAGTTCAAACACAGGTATATGAGATATTGATATAAATAAAACCTTCATCGGATATGACAGTGCATTTTGTCAATTGAGGCTTTGATAAAGCGAAGCTGAGCGCCACACGTCTTTGTTTTAATAATTTCTTCCCGGTGCATTAACAACTCGAGCACGTTAATATGTCACGAGTCGCCATTTAAGTAATAGTTACTGCACTCACAACACGGTTTATAAGAAATAGATACGAGCGTTTCAGCGCGAGTGTGTGATATCGCTCATGGGTGTAGTGGGTGAAGTAACTGTTTAGCATAGACGTTGATGTATAGACGAAAAGCAAGGAAACAATTTCTAATATGGTACCGTACAGCACACAATTGTACCATTCTTGAGATTGTTTCTTTGTTTTCGTCAGTATGTTAACTCACATATGGGAACGGTAGTAAGCGAAGCTTAGACATTCAATGTGTAGCGTGCAAATGTATTACAACGTTTTTAACATAAACAGCACGCCAGTTATTGCACGTTGTCCGTGGCCGCATTGTACAAAACAGTTACGTCAATCAAATTGATGCCATCCAATTTTCAATAAATAAACAATTAATTTAACGATTAGGACAACGGCAGTTTTGACTGGTCGATAAGTAACTAATATGCGTCTATTCGTATTACAGGATAAAGTCACGACGAACTAAGTTTACTTTAAATATAACCGGGAGACAAAAATGAGCTTCGTTTGTAAGATGAGTACAATGCCTTACAAAAAGTGGCTACATTACACACTGACACGGTTAAGACATATAACACAACTTAGATATATGACCCCAGTAGCCCAGTCGACAAGCCTAATGAGGTACCGAGACAGAAATTTTAAACATTAACATAATTATATATGTCGGCCATTTTTCGTAACATCTTCAACAGCTGCATAGCAGATATGTTAACATTAATTTCACATCTACAAGTCTAGTAAAATGCGACTGCCGTGGCCGCCGGTTGTCTCTGACCCATTTAATGGACCGCCACGACCCGTATGTGCGATGTTTTTTTTGGAGAAATATTTAATACAAGCCTCTTGGCGCCGTAGTTGTTAAAAGGTGAATGTCAGGGAGACCGCCAATGTTGAATAATTGTGACATAGAATAGAATGTGTTATTTTATTTCTATATATCACGCCGAACATATGACGATAAAACAAACAATTATGAAGAACAACACAAGATGACACACAGGCCAGTCTACAACGTTTCTCACCTTGCTTATAAAGATGAGTTTGATTGTGTTATAACTAATGAGTTTTTTTGACTGCATTTATCTTGTCAGGACCTTACTCTCATGATTCAATGCACGTACAGTCACCTCGATTTTAGATTATTAAGCTTCCTGGTTTAGGAAGTGAGAAATATAATTTTTAGGACAGCCTTGAATGAAAGTATGAATGCGCTGGTATTGTAAATGGTTATACAAATCAATATCTTCATCCGACTATTGATAATGTTGATACACGTAAATGATATCGTATTTTACACCCGTTGTTTTATTCTCTAGTTTTTCATATAAATATTAAACATTCATTAAGCAAAAAATGTATAGATCTTTTCAATTTAAATGGTTTATTCAATAATAAAATGGTATAAAAATGCATTCCGCATTACTTAAAGAATACAGACGTGTCAATACTATTTAAATAATATAAAGGGCCTATTCGAAACTTCATATTTAACTATGACATTCTCCATGAGAGTGTTATAACTCTGTGTACCGTTACGACGCTGTTGGTCATGTAGTTACTGGAGATTTTAACTTAATTTGAAATAATTTACGAATAAAACACTTAATAAAGTACCAAACTATGAGAAAGATTATTGAATTAATTTCAATACATGTTCATGCCGTGGATTTATAACATATCTTACCTAATAGATAAGAATATTGAGATTTTAAGAAAAATCCATAAGCCCTCTCCATGAAGTTTATTGAGATAACCCTAAAAAAAATATGACTTCAAAAAAATGAATCTTTGTTTCAGCTGACAAGGCAGCAAAAACAATGTAATCATATATTGACGTTTATATTATGTTAACACTCGCGTTGATGATTAGCGATCTTCTAGAACTTACTTTCCTTCCCTACTCGATATGAATGGACTCGCTTACGTTTATTGACCAAAACTAGATTTCTCGATAATGCATCCTAATCACTAATTGTTTTATTTTGTAATTATTTTTGTCTATGATACCGAAATTCCAGCAATATACAAAAAAATATTAAAAATATGTTTTGGCTTTAGTTGGGTGCGAACACACGCCGGTAAAGTCAATAAAAGTGTAAAAATCTGACGCCTAAGCCACTAGACCACATGGACTTACAAAAGTATATTTTGACGTTGATAACCTAACGTGATATTGTCAATCAACTAATTACGACACAAATAATCGCTAAATCCCGTTAGTATCGGCATTCAAAATTGTAGTCGTCAAAGACGATACTTCAGCAATTATCAACATTTGTCGAACGGTTCCATTCAATATCTTAGTTTTAACTTAGTTTCGTTAAACATTTTTGTTTGTAACAATTGCTTACAAATCATGCGTGTGTCCCTTATACAAACCGATTGATTCCAATGTTAAGTTCAAGTTTTATTGAATGATGATCATAAAAACAGTTCAATTTCTTGTACTACATAACAGGTTTTATGTTGCTTAATCTCATTAACTGCGTTTAAAATGCATATGAAAAACATAGTAATACGTTTATGGCTCTGGAATTAATCTATTTTGGTCGATCAACGATTCTTTAGAAGTAGTTAATACTATTGAATAGACGATATGAAGCCTCTGTGTTGATACGCAGATTATCTGCTTCGACTTTATATTTTCAATACTTTGATATTTCAATGCTGTTCCTAGTAAGTACCTGTGTTGTTTCAGCATTAATTCATCACGTTTACAAAGGTCGTTTGAGAATAATATATGAGCATATATTTGGGTTTTAAAGCAATGATGACACTATTCAAACCGTGTTTACTTATGGCGAGGTTATCTCATAATTTTGCAATCTTTATTTGCATTATCAAAACCAAAAGAGATATTGAGTACACTTCGTCTTAATGTTTAACCTCGTTTCTCTGAGTACTTCGTTATACATTCTCCCGCTTATATATTAGCTTACAGTAAGATAAAGTGCCAGGATACTCCTTGAGATGTCATATTATGTAACTCATACCTCTATCAATCGTTTTAAAGCTGACACGTAGTGTTTAACTTACGAACATATTGAAGTATAATGAAAATGATTATGTATTGTTTGTCACACAAATTATTTGAATACAAGCGATTGAATTCATTTTTTATTCTCATCAAAGATCTCGGAAAAAAAGAATTAAATGTGACATTTGTTTTTGTTGCCGAAATTATTTAAATAATAGCTATGGAATCCATTTTCTCATCATTTTTTCCCTTTTTCCTTACATGAATGCTTGACAACAAAATAATTGAATGTACCATCTATTACAGAAGACAACTTATTAATGTAGCTCTTTTGTTACGAAAACTGCAGAGAATGGCTACTGGGCTTGTATTGGAAACTATCATTGCATTATTGTACAATAAAGACTAATTATTTTATTGTAACGTGTTTTCTAAACTCAAACCCCGGTTTAACTAGGTGATAAGGCCTTTATCCGTTAATATTATTAAACACAAGTTTCATAATCACAACTGACCTAAACATTTTTTAGCAAATTCTGTCCCTTAAAACACCTAAAGTAAGGGATTAATTCAAATGTTAATATATTTCTATAATAAATATATATCGGGTTTGTTGAGTCAGATTATCTACTATGAAATTTTGAACAAAGAAGTCTCTCATGTTTGCTATGAAAGTAACATAAAACTTGAGTATTCAAACACTCCTTGTGCAATCCACACATGGTAAAACCCCAAATTACGCAATATAGTTTTAACATGAACAGCCCAGTTTGTTTTGTTTGGATTATATATCAAAACAATTGAACCATTTCTTTTTTTCACAACTTCATATAAAAAAGTATAATTGAATTACGGACGTTTTAACGAATGTCCGTTTTTTCCCTTTGTAACTGTAGTGTTAAGAAAACATGCCAACAATTAACAAATCCGTTGTATTTGTAATTGGTGATGTCACATTTTTAAATGTTGTTAGGTTTCAGGTTTCCTAAATATGGCTTTTATGCTGCATTTATAATTTTGCCGTCACCCAAACACCATTTAACTTGATGTCATTTTTCCTGTCTTCTTATTTTTTTTAAATACCATGTGCGTTTGATGTTCGATTTTAGTTCATGATCTTAATAGTCAATTGCACCCATCCTCGAAAACAGATTGGGTAATACACCTGTGTCTTCATTGGTTAATTGAACGGTTTAATGACTAGCGTGTTCACTGTATGTTTGACGAATGCAAAAGAAAAACACGTATAAAGTATGTGTAACAGTTCAGTTTTGGCGACCCCCTCCCTCCCACCCTTAGGAAAATAAAAGAGAGAAAGTTCCTCTGCCCGTAAATTTGGAAAATTTGTCTACACAAAGATGCCAACACCAGTACAAAAAGGAATGTAGTAAACTACTTAATTTAAAATTCTCAGATGACCTCACTCAGCATCGGTTCATGTCTGCCGCTTTGTCTGCAATATGTCATGCCTACATCGATAATGCAATTGTTACTATATTGATCAACCCAGAAGCCAACATCTTTCTAAAATCAAAGCGCTTAAAGCGTTGATTGGCTTTCGGCCTGCAACGTTTTGCGAGTATAGTCATGTAATTGTACAACATAATTATTAGCATAAACATCTAAAGGTAGTATATGTTCGATCATAATTTCCTCCTCAAAACTTTTAGAGTTGTATGTTGATTCTTAATAAGATCATGTAGTATAAGTCGCTTGAAATGAGGAATACGCCAAATAGTTACTTATAAGGTATAGAGTAATTCTCAATATCATATGAAACCTTATCTGGAGCTTTGGTTTCATAAACAATACACTGCCACGGATAAAGCATTAGGATTTATTTTGTAAAATCTACTCTACACTTCAAACTTGACTTAGACGTATTTAATTTACTATCAGGCTATGCCAGGTAAACCAAATGCATCCCAACAAAATGCATTTGGCATATCAATAAGGTTTATGTTTAAGGCTTCTTTCTACAACGACAAATACCTCCGGATAGAAGCACCCACATACTATTTATCCCCTGTATGGTTGATATACATGTATCTTAATTAGGCCCTCGACCTATGTCACTCTTGGACAAAATAAACTGATATATATATATATCAGTGGTTATTAAATATGCATATGCATTATGCTACATGCTTAAGACTTGAGACTGATATTACTGAGGCCAACTGAGAATTATTCACACACTTCTCGTTTCATACGGCATTTCACGATTGTGATACTAAGTTTAGTAGGTCGATAGCGTGTCAATGCTTTACACGATTTGATTTTAATGGTAAAAGTGTATAATATTCATTAAGTAATGGTTAAACGGTTGTTAGTTTGTACTTACACAAAAGAGAATGGTTAATGCGACACACATTTTACAAATACAAGTACAAACTAACAATCTCAATAAAAAATGTCAAGGAAGAGCCGATTAAGGCAATTTCAAACATAGAAAATATACTTATGAAGGAACTACAATCACAAAAGAACTAATTGTAAGATAAAATGAAGTATTATTATTTTATTTGAAACATTATGTTTTGATATCTTACGCCTAATTAGCATTTAATTGCATCATAATACGATCCATATTTTTTCCGGGTTTTAACGAGTTCTCAGTTTTTATTTCCGGGGAATAAACCTGTCCGAATGCTATGACCCAAATAATATTCTTAACTACAATATACATGTAGTAACTATCGGTCCTCGACAGCCGCAAAGTTTAAACACAGGTATATAATACTATTTGCGAATTTTATTTTTTATATTGCGTTCTGTAGCTCGCCGATATTAAAATAATTGTTCTTTTTTACATTTTGAATTGCTTTATACTACGCAAAACGCTTATTCTAACTACGAGGGTCAGTCGTAAAGTTCCCTGATTGCAACACCACTTCCAAATGCATGTGTCGTAGTTTTGTATTATTTTCGTTTTAAAGTAAACAGTTTCTATATCAATAGTCTTTAATAACTTTACGACTGACACTCATACATTAACCGCAAACATAGATTGAAAACTCATTACAGCGCTACTTTCAGTAAGCTAATTTATATGCAGAACGCAGTCCGAAGCTATTAGCGCAGATTGCTTACTAGGTTATTTCGATGTAGATGTTAATGTAAATTAGGTCGTTGACCACTGCAGTTCTAACTATCTTAGGGGTTTAATACACCCGTGTGCGCATTAATTCGCCAAAAGTTAAAAATGTTTTGTCGATCGGTCGATGCGATTTCCGAGATACGGTTATAAAAAATTTGCGAATCGCCATACCTTATAAGAAACGCAAAGGTTAACTTGTAAGCCGTATATATTCGAAACCAGCATTAACTTCACTAAAGCGAGCATTCTTCACTCAGAATCGTGTTATTTAGGACTTTAAAATATTTGGAGTTTAATTCCATAGTAGGTTAAAACTCGTAGACCGGATTAACCTCCATGACAGTGATTTCGTCAGCCGTTGTAAATGGGTACCCTAATATCTTACCCTACTTCTACAAAGCATAACATTATTATCGAAAGTACTATTTTGTAATATTGCCATGACTTCTTGTTCTTTTCGAACGGAATGTGTTTAATGTCTTAAAATTGATGTCGACATCTAGTACATTGCACTATAACCATTTAAAACTTACTGTTTTAAACGTTATATGTCTATGTATGACGACTGGGTTAAAATAATTAAATGCACTCATTTTTGGCTTGAACAGTCAGATAAGGCTTGATGTGTATTTAATTTTAAACTAACGTATGTTGAAGGGGAAACTATATCATTAAACTACTTCAACATTAAGAGAGATTCAAACATCACTATATGGATATGGGTAACTTCATAAATTAAATCACAGCGTGATTTCAAGGGTTTAAAGGTATGTGTTTTGAACTTTTTTGAACTTAATATGACTTCAATGTATTTTTTACGGTCAAATGATAACAATAGTAATAATAATAATAATAATAATAATAATAATAATAACAATAATAATAATAATAATAATAATAATAATAATAATAATAATAATAATAATAATAATAATGATATTTATAATAATAATAATTATTATTATTAGTAGTAGTAGTGATAGTAGTAGTAGTAGTAGTAGTAGTAGTAGTAGTAGTAGTAGTAGTAGTAGTAGTAGTAGTACTAGTAGTAGTAGTAGTAGTAGTAGTAGTAGTAGTAGTAGTAGTAGTATAATATATTGATAATTATAATGATTGATGCAAATAATGTTGTATTTTTTATAAAATTCACGGTCGTTGTCTTTCGATGACACATTAGCTGTAACACATCATGAAAACAAACACAAATGATAGTTTTCATTATGCTTGAGATATTGTCCCTACACTGAATATATCCATGGTGCTATATTTTGTGTTCATTATGTTAAACTATGTTCATTTAAGTTCAAAAGAAACACGATACCATATTGCATTTGAAAGGATTCATATTTGAATTCACTCAAGTATTTGTTATGACATCTCTGCTATTTAAGACGTGTTCAATTTACATTTAATTATAGCATTACTTTGCAGTTCGAATTCCAACAGTGAATCGTTGGGACAATACTGTGTCAAATTAAACTAGGGCATTTAAAAGTAGAGTAAGTTCATCGCTACAGCATGTGTAAAATAAAACTAGTATATTAAAAAGTACATTCAAACAATGCAAATATCTTTTCTGTTCAGTGACATCAAAGCTTTATAGGTTTAAGGTTAAAACTTAAATTGATGGCCGGTTTATCTTTCAAAACGCAAGTTAACACTCACCACATTTATGTATATAAACACTGATAAACGCAAGATGACATGCAGCTGTTGTTCTGGAATACAGACCACTGATAAGATAGTTTAAACACAGGTATTTGAGATATTAATATAAATAAAACCTTCATCGGGTATGACAGTGCATTTTGTCAATCCTGGCTTTGATAAAGCGAAGCTGTGCGCCACACGTCTTTGTTAATTCCCCGTCACGGAGTGGGGAGGGGATGATAGGAATGCACTTCGTCCGTCTGTCAGTATGTCCGTCTGTCTGGCTGTAACATTTCGTATCCAGGCTATAACTTACCTATGCATTGATGGATTACCATATTACTTTGTACAAATGTTGTCCTTATTGAGACGATGTGCAGTGACCTTGACCTGGGTCCATACCTCTAATGTCAAGGTCACACGAGACATTTAAAGGTCAGAGTACACAAGAACGTGTCCGCGCTATAACTTACTTATGCATTGATTGAGTACCATATTACTTGGTACAACTGTTGTCCTCATTGAGACGATGTGCAGTGATCTTGACCCTGGTCCATACCTCAAAGGTCAAGGTCACACGAGACATGTTAAGGTCAGAATACACCTGCTCGTGTCGGCGCTATAACTTATTTATGCATTGATGGAGTACCATATTACTTGGTACAAATGTTGTCCTCATTGGGACGATATGAAGTGACCTTGACCCGAGTCCATACCTCAAAGGTCACGGTCACACGAGACATTTAAAGGTCAGAGTACACATGCTCGTGTCCGCGCTATAAATTACTTATGCATTGATGGAGTACCATATTACTTGGTAGAAATGTTTTCCTCATTGAGACGATGTGCAGTGACCTTGACCCGAGTCCATACTTCAAAGGTCAAGGTCCAACTAGACCTTTAAAGGTCAGAGTACACATGCTCGTGTCCGCGCTATAACTTACTTATGCATTGGTGGATCACCATACTACTTGGTGCATATGTTGTCCTCATTGAGACGATGTGCAGTGACCTTGACCCTGGTCCATACCTCAAAGGTCACGGTCACCCGAGAAATTTAAAGGTCAAAGTACACATGCTTGTGTCCGAGCTTTTTACATTTAGCAGTATAGGCATGTCAATTCCTACTGGACTTATTGACCTTATACATTTCATGTACTTTATGCAACAATAACTGAATTGATCCACGAACTCGAACCAATTGCAATTTGTGCAGTAATCCATCATTAAGTTTCGGGTCCATATTATTATGACAATGCTAAATAGAGGATAAGATATAAATGTTAATTGAAAGTGTTAAACAACGTGCACTGATTGATACTGAGCGCACTCTACCAAGCATTATCATTCTGTGCAACAAGTTTAATATTTAGAAAAAAACAATGGACACAAATGTGATTATATATTTATTACATGTGTTTTATCTTTAAAAGCAGTGAATCGATGTTATGACGTCACCACAATATATATGTATCACTTAATCGCAAATACTTGGTCAGGTTCAACGTACTAGTCAGGTTGCGAGAAAAACAAAATATACTTAAAAAAACAACGGCGGGGGATATAGCCGGCTTTTGTACTGCCAAGTTTTAATAATTTCCTCCCGGTGCATTAAGAACTCGAGCACAATAATATATCATGAGTCGCCATTTAAGTTATAGTAATTGAACCCACAACACGATTTATCAGAATTTGATAGGAGCGCTTCAGCGCGAGTGTGTGATATCACTCATGGGTGTAGTGGGTGAAGTAACTGTTTTGTATAGACGTTGATGTAAAGACGAAAAACAAGGAAACAATCTCTAACATGGTACAACTCAGCACACAATTGTACCATTCTTGAGATATTTTTGCGCTTTCTGCTATTGAATACCTGTTTACAATAATGTTATCAGTAATTAATATTTTCCATAAATGCATTATTTAGTAAGTAGTTTATCAGTCATATTTTATGTTTGTTATACATGTGTATGTATTGATTTTGAATAAAAGTGTCACATTAAATGAATAATGTATTTAACAATTAGGACAACGGCTGAATTGGCTGGTTGATAAGTAACTAATATGCGTATTCGTATTGAAGGATAAAGTCACGACAAAATAAGTTTAAAAACAACCGGGAGACGAACATGAGCTTCATTTGTAAGATAAGTACAATGCCTTACAAAGAGTGGCAACATTACACACTGACACGGTTAAGATATATAACACAACTTAGATATATAACACCACTAACCCAGTCGACAAGCCCAATGAGGTACCGAGACAGAAATTTTAAACATTTACATAATTATATATGTCGGCCATTTCTCATAACATCTTCAACAGCTGACTAGGAGATATATAAACATTAATTGCACATCTACAAGTCTAGGAAAGTTTGACTGCCGTGGCCGCCGGTTGTCTCTGCCCCAATAAAATGAACCGCCATGACCCATTGCGATGTGGTTTTGGAGAATTAATACAACCCTCTTGGCGCCGTAGTTGTTAAAAGGTGAATGTCAGGGAGACCGCCAATGTTGAATAATTGTGACATAGAATAGACTGTGTTATTTTATTTCTATATATCACGCCGAACATATGGCGATAAAACAAACAATAATGAAGAACAACACAAGATGACACACAGGCCAGTCTACAACGTTTCTCACCTTGCTTATAAAGATGAGTTTGATTGTGTAATAACTTTTGAGTTTTTAGACTGCATTTATCTTGTCAGGACCTTACTCTCATGATTCAATGCACGTACAGTCACCTCGATTTTAGATTATTAAGCTTCCTGGTTTAGGAAGTGAAAAATATAATTTTGAGGACAGCCTTGAATAAAAATATGAATGCGCTGGTATTGTAAATGGTTATACAAATCAATATCTTCATCCGACTATTGATAATGTTGATACGCGTAAATGATAAAGTATTTTACACCCGTAGTGTTTTTTGTATATGTAGTGTGTTGATTGTGGAGTTTTTTTTTGTTGTTGTTCCATGTATATGGCTTATGAATGTTTGTCTTAGTATTGTATGTCATTGGCGTTTACCCTTTACCATTGAACGTTTTTCTTTTGAACGTTTAAACTTGTGACTACTGGACTTGTTTCTGTAGTTTTTCATATAAATATTAAACATTCTTTTAGCAAAAAAGGGTATAGATCTTCTTAATTTAAATGGTTTATTCAATAATAAAATTAAATAAAAATGCATTCCGCACTACTTTAAGAACACAGAAGTGTCAATACTATGTTAAAATAAAACGGGCCTATTCGAAACTTCATATTTAACTATGACATTCTCCATGAGATTGTATAAACTGTGTGTACCGTTACCTCGCTGTTAGTCATATAGTTACTGGAGATTTTAACTTAATTTGAAATAATTTACGAATTAAACACTTAATAAAGTTCCAAAATATTAGAAAGATTCTTGAATTTTTTTCAATACATGTAATTAAGAATGGACAAAAACGTTATCTTAATATTGTACAAGCAGTTGTAAAAAAGAAAGGTTTGAACTAAGCACCTTCACGCCGTGGATTTATAACATATCTTACCTAATAGATAAGAACATTGAAATTTTAAGAATAATACATAAGCCCTCTCCATGAAGTTTATTGAGATAACCCTAAAAAAATATGGCTTCATAAAAAATAATCTTTGTTTCAGCTGACAAAGCGGCAAATATAATGTAATCATATGTTGACGTTTATATCATATTAACACTCTCGTTGATAAGTAGCGATCTTCTAGAACTTACTTTCCTTCCCTACTCGAAGAAAACAGTATCATGAATGGACTCGCTTACGGTTTTGGACCAAAATCAGATTTATCAATAATTCATCCGAAAACAATAATTGTTATATTTTATCATTTTTGTGTCTATGATACCGAATTTCCAGCAATAGTACAAAGAGAGAATTAAAACAATTTTATGGCTTTGGTGGGGTGCGTACTCAAGCCGGTAAAGTAAAAAAAAAGAGTAGAAAAACGACACCTTAGTCATTAAACCACATGTACTTAAATAAACATATTTTGATATTTTGACGTTGATAAAATAACGTGATAATTTCAATCAACTAATAACGCTACAAAGAATCGCTGAATCCCGTTAGTAACGGCATTCAAAATTGTAGTCGTCAAAGACGACATTTCAGCAAATATCAACATTTGTCGAAGGGTTCCATTCAGTATCTTACTTTTAACTTAGATTCGTTATACATTTTTGTTCGTAACACGTGCCTTTTACAAATCATGCGCGTGTCCCTCATATAATCCTATTGATTCCGATGTTAAGTTCAGTTTTCTTGAATGATGATCATAAAAACAATTCAACAATACCTGGGTTACTACCTAAAATGCATTAAAATCTATCAATCGAAATCTATAGATAAATAAATTTCTTGTACTACATAACAGATTTAATGTTGCCTACGTCTAACAAAGGCTTGGCTTATTAGCGAAAATTGAAAATACTTTATTAGTTATGATACGGTAAAAATCGAACTGGCCTATGAATTAGTTCTAGTATTGATAACCGATATGTTTGCCTAAGAATCCCACATTCTTTAATTGCAGGTGCCATTGAAGCTGCGCAATGAAGTTTCTTACATTGACAGTGCTGCTTAGTTTAAGCATTAGTGGTAAGTACAGTTGGAGAGTTGATATATAAAACTTAAGCTATGATACATTGTGCAAACATCATACTAGTAATGATAAACACAGCATTCATGCAAGAGCACGTATTTGTGAAACTCATTAAACGAATTCATATTCAATTGCATTGTAAACTCTTGAATGACTGAGGGCATTTTTGTTGGTAATAAACACTATTTCTTTTTATATTGGTTTCACAAACTGTGTATTTGTTGTGACAGTTTCAAATAGAATAAAACTCTCGAAACCGTTTGTCGGTTCGTTCTGCCCGAACACTATTTCACTTTGAAACAACAACATAGCGAACAGTGATACAACACGTGCGCTGAATCACCATTTAGATAAAACAGGCAAACAGCAATCTGTGGAATCTTAGAATTAATAGCTACATTCAGAAGCTCCATCATATTGTTGAAGCCGTTCAAGCTGTACACAAAACCTTGTATTTGTTACTTCAAGCAAAACTTCCGTAACATGTTTCCAAACCACCCAAACCCTTGAAGCAAAAACTGGAACTAGTTTTGAGAGTAATTGAGCACCGGTCGCCTTACTTTTATATATATCGGTTATTTCTGATATAATCATGTTTGTTTGAATGCTCGTTTCTTCATGTGGATCTTTATTGTAATCTTCGTACATTTTGAAAGTCGTTTGCATTGAATTGTTTGTATGTTCTTATATTTTCTAGTTTGATATACAAAAACGCCCTTGTTACCAATTCCAACAGGTATTTCATTAAAGGCAGTTTGGGTGTGTTTGCAGTTTATTGAATATATATTTTTACGCACACAGCTCTTAGCAATATGTTACAAAACTGATTTTAACCGCCTCTGATCAATTACTTCATACCAAAATGCTATACTTGAATGACAATTGCATTTCATATGTTTTTGTAATTTACATTCCAATTGATAAAACGAATCTTCGTTTGACGTTTGATACTCTAGGGTACCATCAAATGAAAATGTGTTTGTATCTGACAAACATAGATGATCATGTCTTCTGTGCACATTAATAGTTAAGCTGTATTATGTTAAACTGAACTTTTAAAGATAACCTTAGAGATAAATTAGCCTTTATCGCTGCTCCGTCTACTCTTAAGATCATTTCAAGTGCGTTTTAATAGTATCACACTGTTGATATTGCATGTATGTGAAAAGGAACTGTTTTATTACATGGCCGTATGATTTAATAAATCTGTATTAGCCACACTAAGGGTTAATGAGTGTGTACTGACGAGCGCTGGCGTGGGCAGGGGCTGTATTGGTGCTGCATTGGTAATTTTAATTAATTTAGTTCATACATCAAATATAGGCTAGTGGAAAATGTATTTTAGATTTAAGAATGTTAAAGTAATTCATTTGTCATTATGAAAAGCTACTTCAAATAGAAAGCGACATATTCTCTTTAGAAAAACATTACTTAACCATTTTATCCAAAAATATTTTAAGATCTCATTACAACACAAAATCAAAGATTTGAAAAACATACGATAAACGCTCATCTTATGAACTGTAAGATTTCGTATTCCGTTATAAAAATAGTAATCAATAAATCGTATTTACATAGACATTTCCCTTCATTCTGTAGAGAACATAAATATTCAGATGTCTTTGGATCGTATTCATTCTTGTCCATGTTACAATATCAACAAAATCATTAAGCCATTAAATTTAGATTTGACTTTATTAATAGCTGAGTGAAATAAAAACCAAAACGCATTTTATGAAAAGATTAATTACCGAAGACGTAAACATCACACTTTACATTTAAAGCAGCACATGGCAGTCCTGATTCCGACTTCCAGAAGGTTATCGATGACTATTGGGAGTGGCGACTGATGGAGGCCCCAGAATTCGCATCCAATATTGATGTGCACACTTACGATGACCGCGTGGAGCAATTTGGATTGGATGATTTGGATAGAAGATTTGTAAGTGGGCAAATGTGTGTGTATTAAATTCTTAAACAAAACTGCAGATTGAAAAGTGACAAGTTCTTCTATAAACCTTTAGGGAAGATCAGCGTCTTGATGGTTTGATGGTTTTGCACGTAGTAATAGACTGTGTTCTTTTCCTCTTACAGTATTATAGATAACAAGTCTATTTGTGCCATTTCATTTTAATCAACGTATGGTAACAATGCTTAAATATGGCCATAACGTTGTGCGTTTATAACTGTTTTGTAGAAACGACAAATACAATAACCCTGTACTGGGATTTATTGTCCAATTGTTTAGAATAATTTTAACTTGTATTGACAAGGATTGTTATCCCGGCATCTTATATCCGAAACCTTTGCTTTCTAGAATGAAGCAAACAAGTTTTTGAGCCAACTGTCCACGGTTCCTAGAGACCAACTCCCGAGTGAACGACAGGTCAGCTACGACATTCTGAATGACACCCTTGAAGTATTCACTGCAGGGTATAAATGGAAAAAGTAAGATTTATTTATAAACATCTGATTTTAAAGCTAGTCACTCAATATGAAAACTAAAATAAAACTTCTAATGAATGAAAGCAAAATTAATCACCATGCACTTTCTTGATTTTTATAAACAGATGAAACTTTGATATAGAAGGAGACATCTAACGTTTGGCTTTTAATCAGGGCTTTAATGGTAGCCCGAGTTTCTTTGTGGTCATAGAAGTTTGTCTCTGAGTTGTCTGGCATACATGGTAGTTCTAGTGTAATAAAAACAAATTTAAAGGGGTTCTATATGGCCTGCAAGTCAGTAAACGTCCTGGTAGGCCTGTTGTAGCAGCAACAGAGTGAAAAATGCTGCTGTTAGAGCTATATAGTGATATACATTCCCAAAAAAGGAAATAGTCTAGGCGTTGCAGAAAGACAGTCAATCATATTCTGACTTATTGGTTGAAACAAAAGACACTTTGTCTTAGATTGACCCCCACTGGATAAAAGGACAAGCGTTTCGATTGTGCGTAAAACTATTAAAAAATATAAAAATTAATCATGGTCTAGGGATAAACGTCGTGTTTTTGTTCTAAGCTCAAGCGACGAACAAACAATTGTGCAATCATGGTAATTCAAGGCAAATCAGACAAGAAGGTTTTATATGATTTCCAAGAATTTACATCTGTCAAGTAAGTTCTGAAATAAACGTCTAAGTTATGCTCGAAAGGCATACAGCTTTATATAGACAATGCTTCAGCCCACGTATGCACAGTGGTACATTCGTTCCTAGGACAACAAAAAGTTGTTTATAACCCTCGACAACCTTTCGCGCTAGGTTATAGAAGTGTTTTTGATTCTTCAAATGTTCTGTGTCTCAAAGGTATTCAAAAGGGAGACTACTTGCAGCATTTAGGTCACTGAGAACAATACTTAATAATAAGCTCATATCTGTACGGGGGAGAATACTATGCCGGATCGGAAAATTTCCGATGCCTTGCGTATTTTAAATATACGAAGACCAATAACAAGGCATAAGAGCTCTTTACTTCAGTTTAAAACAAGAAAACATCTCGTTTTATTGATGGAATCTAAACTTCCTCAACCGCCCAATAAGTATTGCCTCATATTAGTAAAACAAAAGTAAATAATAATTGTGTTCTTCAATTTGCAGTTATGGTCAGATGAACCCAGTGAACTTCCTGGAAGGCATGTGGACAGACATTAGCTATTTTGTGCCGACAAAATTCTCAACATACGAGGACTTTGTCAACTACTATACCAGGGTGTACGGCTGGGGTGATCAGGTAAAACTTTTACCTTATTTCTTTACAATTCTTTACTGCATTCAAGCTGATGTTGGCTCCGCATGCCATTGCTATTTATTTTATAAATGTTGAAACAAGTATTCGATTATACCTATGCACTAGTTAACATCCCTAGTGTACCCGGTGTCGCTGACAGTTCTATAGCAGTAACCCAAACATGTATTGATACAGATAGTTTGATGCATATGCATTTTAGAGGACGTGTTTCCAAGCATGGTGTTCCTTTAAACGTTTGAATGGTGGGCTTGGGCTTACCTAAGCCCTTGTGACGTTTTTGCGGAATATATTTTCTTTGACCGTTTATAACAGTAACCAAACGTAGATTGATAAAGATGAGAAAATTATTAGGTATGTGATTTCATTAAGATCTGCAACTAACAATACCTGACACCTTGCATGATATTGAAGTGCTTTTGTAAAATATAACATGTATGGCAAGGAATGCAAATTGCTATCAAAAGAGCAATGCTGATCCAAATTGCTGTATCTGTTACAAATAATCTGTTCTACTATCTGGCATTTTCAGAATTAGTTCAGCTATACATATTTTGTACATTTAATATGTCTAGGGTCATGATTACGAAGAAAACGGCAACTCTTCATTTCATGGTAACGTTTCTTCCAGTGAAGTTTGGATGATGAAACATGAGACTTCCCTAGTTTCTGAGCTTGTCCCAAAACTCAGACATAATTCTTCAAAGAAAAAGGGCCCAGATATTGATATGAAGTAAATTTAACGATGATGGAATCTACTAAAATATTTCGAGAAAAAAAATGTGTTTAATTGGTCACAGAAAGAATGATAAACATTAAAACAAAGAGTGTAAACATGCTCCAGTAGCATACATTTAACATTGTATTAAACCAAAATATTTGATTGTTTATATGATAGTCTCGAATTACCAGTATAAAATGCTTAAATTTTATAAGCTAAAAGAACTTTGTTCTAGAAATAATGTTATTTACCGATATCATTGAGTTGAAACATATAATCGATGTATCAACAACATGCATTTAAACTAGTTTTGAAATGCACTACATAAATTTATAACTGATCGCCATGCATATATGCAGAATATTCAATTTATAAATGATCAAGGGGGTCATCTTTGACTTATATCATTGTCTTTATTATGTGAACTGTTTTATACGAAATAAACTTTGTTCTGTTCTTCATTAATTTGATTCAAATCAAGCAAATCATATATCGGTTTTACGTATAAAGATCTCGAAAGTGATTCAAATAAAGTAAAACTTATTAAAGATTATATGCCTTATTTAATTTCATGCATGTTAGTTAAAGCTTCCCCAAATATTATTTTGGGTTGTTTTATAAAAAGAAATATATATCTTTATAGATGATGATGAATTTATAATTCAGCTTACGATCAAATTCCTAAATAGTTGTATTGAAATTATCCTTTTCATGAAAGAAAACATGTTTTAATAAAAAAGCAAATGTCGTTTCAGGCTCTGAACTACATCAGAAGAATGAGAGTGGCCATATCTAAGGGAACAACAAACCACTGGGTGTCTATGGTACTGAAATATTTCAGTGTATGGTATAAGTTGGGTCATTCTTAGATAACGTCTGTTTGCCGAGCCATTTCCCGTACGTACTTAGGTCGGGAACTATTTATTACTGAGGGGTATCTTAAGCTCTCGATAAAGTACTTTTAAGCCGGTTTAAGTGAGTTTTTCCTCACCTTTGACATACCGAGCAATGGCAGTTATTGAAACATTTACCAACAGCGATAGTTAGAGTTATGTGTCTTTGTTGTGTTTGGCATTGGTCCATTAGCCTTTCAATACAGGTTTGGTTTAAGTTAAGGCTACTAGGCTTATCATTGTAGTGTAAAACATTTAAAGGGGAACACTATGCTACACCAACATGAAGTACTCCCGAGAAAATTACCGTAGTCTCCCAAACAAGCTTAGTAGCAAAACGTTTAAACATAAAGCCGGTTAAGTGGCGTTGGGTAAACGCCAAAGACATAGAACATAAAATCACAAACAAGAAACATAGAAGAACAGCACAAAACTCACAAACAGCACAGTGCATGCATACTATATATAAAGAATAGGTATGTTTATCAAGAATTTTTAGGTACCGCCTTGGAACGGTCAGTAACAATGTAAATTTACTGGGATGGTTAAATGTGTAAAGTAGTTGATAATTCTTTAACACGGGAAGAGTTTATTTGAGTTGAAATTCCGCTTCAATCCAAATGAAAAATGCTTTAGACAAATTGAATATTTTTTTTTCAAATTTGTTCCGGACATTCCAATCAAGAATAACGTGTGGCTTATATGAGATATATTTTAAGAACAATTATGGTTTTGACTAAAATTCAGAACGTAGATAAACAAATGTTAAACATTATAGTAAAGTAACGGCTATGCTTTTGAACGCAAGTTTTTCTGACCGTAATTCTATACAAATCATGATTCGTAATGTTTGCTTAGCTTTAAAATACGCATTACTATATTTTGGCGATTTCCTTAAACATTATTTTTTATGATATAATAAAATATGTAGAGTATTGAAAAAAAGACGAATTGTCGAAATCTATGAAGTTCTATTTCATAATAATATAATTTTAACGGTATGCTTTGTCGTAAGAATGATAATAAACAATTGTTTTCCTTCTATTACAGAACGCTTCCATTGGACAAATCGAGGCTCTCATCGGCTCGTCCAATACAAACTGTCCATTGTATGCCCCTTTTAATGAAACCCTTGACAATGTTACATTACCAGAGAGTAATAAGTAAGTTTGCTTTATCATATTACTACTACTTCTACTACTACTACTAAATCAATAAATGGAAGCCAAAAACCTCTTTTCTGCATGATGATGATGTTGATGATGATGATGATGATGATGATGATGATGATGATGATGATGACGAGGACGTCGACAACGACGATTACAATGATGATGATGATGATGATTAAAAAGTGATATTCCAGTATATCAGTATTTAACTGTTAGATTAAAACTATAAAAAGGGGAAATTCAATTTTAACTTACTGTTATACAAACGCTTTTCATTATAAATCCGTTCTTACTAGTCAAATTAAGTCAATTTCCATATTTTCCATACTTTATTTCAATGGTTTACGTATTTTACAGAACAAATCTCAGAACCGCAGCTGAATCAGTTTTTACAGTGTTTCGTGATAACTTCACTGCACTCAAGACGTTCATTGAGACGGTAACTATCTTTTTACTTTTATTCGTAATACATACAATCCCTTTCCCAACCTTAAATACCAATCATTTAAGTCAAGAACAACGCTTAATAGGTATAATCATTAAGTGTAGTTCCCATTTAAAATGTTCACATTCATATGTTTAAGGCTGAAATGTCACATTTATTTCCTAGTATAGGATTTTGATTAGTACAAAAAGACCGCATTCTAAACATAGCATGTCCACAACGAAACGGAAACAATTGGCTTAGAGGTTTACTTGCACTCAACTAAATTGTTAAACCCTTAAATAATCCGAAAATTACACAAACCATTATAAAGATACATGAGTGAGCATGCCAATTATTGTTGAAATACGACAAAGAAAGGAGACTACTCAGAAATGTTACTAATTTGTTAATGTGTAGCCACATTTAAAGGTGCTTACCAAGACGGGTAAAGCCTTACCAACCGAACACTTTAACAAAAAAACAAATGCAGAAAAGAAGTAAACACCGATACACCATTAGTTGTGCTTAAAGTACTTATTTTTCTACTGACGTCATATACCCAGTAAATGACATGGCTGTTATAGAAAGGGCCTAGTAAGATATTTGTATAGTTGTGTATAAACAAAGCTTATGTTTATATGTGGCAATATTTTCGACAATTAACAGATATTGACATGACTTGACTTGTCCTTTTAAGTGTCTGACAGTTTTTGGTATGATATTAACCCTTAAGGTCCATGCACAAGTGCAAACATTAAGGGCATTCAATCTTAATATTGAAAACGATATGTATTTTACAGGAGTACAAAAATGCTTCTCGGACAGAATACGGCGTAAGCTCGCTGCCCAATGGGGAGGACTACTACCGTGCTTGTCTACGGTGGCACTTGTCCACGGACATTACCCCAGAAGAAGTACACACCCTTGGAGTTCAAGAAGTGGCTAGGATACATGGACAGATGATGCAGGTATGGTTTGAATTTTCCATTAACAAGCTTGTCCGTAGAATTGCATGATTGTTTATCCAAGGTTGGTTGTGTGTTTAAGATAAAAATGGTCTTATCATCAAACCACAAGCTATTAAATATTTAAATACATATTTTTGTGTTTAATTGGTATCTTTGATGAGCTGTTCGTATAAGTAGAAACTGACTGACATTACGCACCTTTTTAAAGTCCTTAATTTGAAAAACATCAAGAACTAAACAATTGTTCGGCGTTTTTACTTGAATAACTCATCGCATCGGCAGCATTTTAAGTTTGTCCATACCAATGGCATTACACTTTGATAAAACTTCGGACATGTCCATATCTTTTCCAATCAAACTCAATTTCAAATGATTTCCTAACCCTATATATTTTCCCTACTAATCGACAACAACAACTACATGAAGTATAACGAAGCTATTACAACTTCGTTAAAAACGACAGTGGGTTTATGAAGCTGCTCAAGGCAGAAGTACACTTAAGTAAATGGGAAAAAGGGAATACAATATAAAGCAAATAGTTAGTTTAGTATTGACAAAACGGTCTCACAAACATTTAAAAGGTTTCTCAAGTAAAATAGACTATCCCTGAAGTCTAATTGAATTATGAAATTATCAGAATTAACACTACTTTTCATACCATTAAGGCCAATTAATAGTGTTTTTTATCTTCGGCACATTAATGCAAGCCTAACAACTACATTCTCCGTTACTTTCAAACCATTACACTTGCTTAAGGAGAAGACATTTTTTTAAACACCAAGGCAACTCCAGCCTTTTCATTAGTAGTTCAACCGATCTGAAAACAACCAGAGCTCTAATAAGAGATACACGTTCGTCTGTTTTAGTTGTTCAAGTATTCGACAAATATATACGTCGGATGTATGGCCTATGCTATGTATATGTTTTGGTTTATGGCAACAGAAGTGTAATATATCATGTTGGTATTGTTAACCTTTTGTATGCAAAGCCAATGTAAATGTTTTTACACAATTCAACAGCAGACGATGCCAAGGCTCTGACAAAACCACTACTGGTTTTGTGACATGAGCTAAACTTATCGATAATTCATGTTAACTTGCTTAAGATAAATCATAACTCAAACAATGAAAATAATAACAATACCCTCCTCTTTGTATTTAAGGTTATGGCTAAACTGAAGTTCACGGGAACTGTGAAGGAATTTTTCCACATGCTGAACAACAACAGTACATTTATTATACAATCAAAGGTAAGCAGTTCAAAACAATAATGCAAAGAAATATGGCATTTTCGTTTTGCTGTGTAAATACTTATTTGCGAAAAGGCATAAAATCTAAACTATTTCTTATTTTGTTCATTTTTCAGGAGGAAACCATAAAAAAATATGAAGAGATCATACACGTTCGTATTAAACCTCAACTGGCAAAGTTGTTCAAAAATATTCCAAACAATCCTGTCCAGTAAGTCATCTTTAGCTTACAAACTTAGCTCGTTTGTTAAAATATCTGTTAGCTGATATGTATCACTCCCGAGTCCGTTTCTTAAATACAAACGAGGGCCGGTGAAATTTTAGGGAGGAGATGCCAACATGCCTCAGATGAAAAACGAGCCATCGACTCTGGAGTATGATGGGGAAATTTTTACACGTAAACTAGTCTCGTACAATTAGTTTTGATTAAGAAGTGTTATTTGTACTCCGTTTTGATTTGGAAGGCCGTGTTCCACTCGAGTGCATTATGTTTTAATTTGGAAGGCCGTGTTCCACTCGAGTGCATTATGCACATTCGGATTTCAGGAGGCGCTTTACGGATTAAAATCACTTAAAAGACGCATGCTTTCATAATTAATGTCATTTTAATGACGTACTTATATGCGTTCCACCTCATGTTAACATCTAACAATGAGGTAAATTATGACGCGAGGTAAGCGGGTAAATAGAAAATAAAAATTATAATAGAAATGTCATTCACATATACAGTTGTTGAACTTCACATTATTTGCAAATCATTAAGAATAGAAGTTAATATTCAATAAGGTATCCCGATTTCAAAAGAAAATGTTTATATTAAATTAAAATGTTTGCAAGGGAAACGGTAGAAAATGGTTGAATATACAACGCGAACATATTGATTTAAATGTGGTGGTCGAAACGCAGACATAAAATGAATGCAGATTTGCCGTATCCGGAATGCCAGAGTTGCCTGCCTTAAATGGCTGTAAATGTAAATAATGTAATGCATTAACAGATTGGAGAAAGCAAATTAAACCATCGTTAAATATTCCATACTCGTAACTCATCAGCCTTAATTCACCTCAAATACATCATCCCCGTTTTTCCTCAAACAGCCACTTCCTTCCCTCAATAGCTTGCTCGTGCGCGCGCACGCACGTACGCACTTTAGTTAATCATCAAATTAAGTAAGAATCGATCTACGTTAAATCAAAATACAGAAAATTTGAAAAAAAATCCTCGATATACTTGAAGCATGGTGTCTTATTCTAGCCTACAGCATAAACCTTGTACAGCCACCTTATTCATCAAAAAGTATATCGCAGAAGTGACATATTCCCTCATTTATTGTGTTTCATATAGCTCGAGTATTGCTGACGTTAAATTAATGTATGCGAATCGCGGGACATCAAAATACTGATAAAAGGCATAATTAAACACTTACATATGCGTTAAAAAGGTTTGTAATATACAAGCATGACCTTCTTAGTCATTGTATTATGCAAAAATCTTGCAAAAAAATTCAATTATTGTAAGACTTACCATCCCTTATTAGTAATCCTCACTTACCGATGCGACCACCTGTTTGAAATATGAGAAGTTATGATCTTTGCACAGCCCCATGAACAGAAATGTGTTAGTCAGAACGATGTATTGTTTCAGGGTGAAGGAAATGCCCTTTGATGGTCCAGGAGGGATGTATTTTTCTGGTTCACCAGACGGGACCCGTCCTGGTGTCTTTTACGCCAACGTCATGAAACCAGCAAACAAGTAAACGTCGAAATATGTTTAATGCATTCATAAGAGAACTAGTGTCTGTAAAATTGAAAAGTACTTATTGACTTGCGCACTTTGTTTGCCAAATAATGGTAAGAACTAAATACTCAACATTTCAAACACCATCTAATGAAATTATTGTTAAATAGATGTCTCATATTGAAGGTATCAGATTGTTGTCAAGGCAAAATTTATTAGCGGAAAAGACAAATTTACATTTAACGAGTCTGAGCAAATATTTAGTCATGTAATATATTCACATCTTGTAAACTCCAATGACCTTACACGCTAGTGTAACTAGGATACAGAAGGATACCTCTTGCAATGTCCATATTTTCAGAACAATGTCACTTTTATAAATAACGATATCGTGAATTATTTACAAACCAATTTGTTTTTGCATTCACAATTACTTTCTTCTGAAATATGTTCATCAACATTTATTTTGACTATTTTACTGCAAAACTTGTAATGTTTTTACCCCTTTTGCTTTAATATTGCAAAGTCAGGCATGTTTATAGAATTTCAAAGGAGAACTGATATGTTAGACATAATAAAAGGCAAACTTACATTACAGCATGTATATGTTAAACCTTTCATATATATATTACGTAGCCCGACGTACAGCATGGTAGCCCTCGCCTTGCACGAGGCAGACCCTGGCCACCACTTGCAGGTATGTGTTAATTTCTAATCTTGTAGGAGCTCAATTTAATACACACTTAGTCAGCAAATATTTCCCAACATATTTATAGATTTAGTCAAACAATTCGCTACCAAACGAAATATCTAATATCATTTCCGGTTTTGGAGCTTAAAATGTGTTTAAACTACTAGTAGCATACATAACATTTTCAAAAGCATATTTGATTATGGATATAATCGGACATTGTTTAACCGAACAAGACTAGCTTACATATTGTATGCTATATTAGTAACAACAATCGCCTGCACATGTGGACATTCTATTTAGTTTATGGTTTATATATTTTAATTTATTAAGCTCGATTTTGAAAAAGCTAACAGCTTATTGTCCGTTCCCTGTGTCGAAATCAATAATGGTGAATATCTTGAGAGGACATGAGAAGGAAGCCATGACGGGATCGAACTCACAACATCTTGTTAGAGCTGCGGATACTTATACCACCACTAATACCCTACTATGTATGCCCTTGTGTGAGAGGCGGTTACTTATACCATCACCAACACACTACTATGTATGCCTTCGTGTGAGAGGCGGTTACTTATACCACCACCAACACCCTACTACGTATACCCTTGTGTGAGAGGCGGATAATTATACCATCACTAGCACCCTACTGTGAAAACCCTTGTGTGAGAGGTGGATACTTATACCACCACTAACATGTATGCCTCTGTGTGAGAGGCGGATTATTATACCACCACTAACATGTATGCCCTTATGTGAGATGTGGATACTAATACCACCACTGACACACTACTTTGTATCCCCTTGTGTAAGAGGCAGATACTTATACCACCACTAACGCCCTATTATGTATGCTCTTGTGTGAAAGGCGACCACTTACACCCTACCGTGAATGCCCTTTTGTGAGAGGCGGATACTTAAACCATCAGTAGCATCCTTCTATGTATGCCCTTGTGTGAAAGGCGGCCAATTATACAACCACTAACACCCAACTGTTTATCCTCTTGTGTTAGAGGCGGACACTTATACCATCCCTAACACCCTATTATGTATGCCCTTGTGTGAGAGGCGGATACTTACACCATCACTAACACCCTAATATGTATGCCTTTATGTGAGAGGCGGATACTTACACCATCACTAACATCCTCCTGTGAATGCCCTTGTGTGAGAGGCGGACACTTATACCATCACTAGCACCCTACTGTGTATACCCGTGTGTGAAAGACGGACACTTATGCCACCACTAACCCCCCTACTATGTATGCCTTTGTGTGAGAGGCGGACACTTCTACCATCATTAACACCCTCTTATGTACACCCTAGTGTGAGAGGCGGACACTTATACCACCACTAACCCCCCTACTATATATGACCTTGTGTGAGAGGCGGATACTTATACCATCATTAACACCCTTATATGTTTACCCTAGTGTGAGAGGCGGACACTTATACCATCACTAACACTCTACTATGTATACCCTTTGTGTGAGAGGCGGACATTTATACCATCACTACTCACTACTATGCTTACCCTTGTGTGAGAGGCGGACACTTATACCATGACTACCCCCTACTATGCTTACCCTTGTGTGAGAGGCGGACACACTTATACCATCACTAAAATCCTGCTATGAATGCCCTTGTGTGAGAGGCGGACACCTATACGGTCACTAACACCCTTCTGTGTATACCCTTGTGTGAAAGGCGGACACTTATACCATCACTAGCCCCCTACTATGTTTTCCCTTTTGTGAGAGGCGGACACTTATACCACCACCAACACCCTACTATTTATACCCTTGTGTGAGAGGCGAACACCTATACCACCACTAACAACCCACGTTGTATGTCCGTGTGTGAGAGCCATAGTTGCGTGTTTTTTACGGCAATTGTATGCGCAATAGGAGGAAAGAGTTGCATTTTACTAAATTCATACAATACCGTCACATTGTATGAATACAGTTACATTTTCCATATTACCTTCAATTTGACATTCGATGTGACTGTATGAATTATATACTATAAAACATTCTCTATTTCCAGGATATCTACACCCAGGTTTCAACAGGGGTTGCTAATTTTCAGAGGTTTACCGACTACAGCAAATATTTCTCAGTGCCTTACCATTTCCCGTTTTACACAGCAAATAGTGAGGTAACCAAGACAGTGTATCCTATTCGTCTTATGCATACAATAATGAAACAGAAAACTAGGGATAAGCCTTTCTTGCACTTAACGTTTCCTGATACGTGTACATTCCTCAATTTATCACAGTTTATCATTATTGTCATTCATATTAAGCTCTTGAAACACGTCACATACGTTTTATTTAGCTCAAGAAATGCGTATAACCTACATATATTCATATAATCTGTTAGCACGGTTTGTGAACAATTTGATGCTATGTGATGCCTTTGGAAGATCAGCCCTAGAAAACCGGTTTCAACCATCGGCTTATTCAACAGCATTCGCTGACCTTTCAATGTGGCTATTTATATTGATTCTGTTAATACAACATTATGGACTTCGTTTAATTCTTTGTTGATTTGCTTGTTGTTTTTATTTAAATTTAAGTTTCAGAACTGCTTTCAGAACATGAATTAATTTAAGCGTTTATCCTTTCCCATTTAATTTCTATTTAATTCGTATGATACATTGCAGGGTTGGGGATTATACTCGGAATCACTGGGAGAAAAGGACTACCTCGATGTCTATAATGACGAATATGAACTGTAAGTTGTTGTGATGACATTAGATTTCAATATATTCAGTCTATATCATTGTGAAAACATAGCATAATGAATGCAAATATAAAATTGAAATAATAAATTGGAGATTGTGATATTTTATTTACGATGCTTAACTGACAGAAGAGTTGTGTTTTGTGTTCTTAAGAGACATATCAGCATTACGACGATTTAGCCACTAATAAATAAGTTTTTACTCAAAGACTTGATACTTCCTAATGCAATTATTGTTTTGAATTCATGTTTCAATTACAATTTATTTGTATTGCAGGATGGGACGCTACAGCTTCGAAATATTCCGTGCCTGTCGCCTGGTTGTGGACACAGGACTACATTATTTTAAGTGAGCTCGCAGAACTAACTGTTCTAAGCTGCTCATTTGTTTGAAATGGTTTACGGAAACCTCATGCATGTATATTGTATGATATACCATACACGATCAGAAAGAAGCAAACAAATTAAGCGATATTATTGATAATAATATGGACCCAAATAAGTTTATATTAAATCAAAATGCCATACCTTTTAAATTCAAAACTGCAGAATGTCGATTGGGTCAGCTGAAAACAGATATTACACGCACATTTAATTGTAGAATTCAGTTAATGTGTTATCAAAAACAATTGATGGGATACAAAATAAATTAATATGATGATTATTGATATTAAGCTTTGCTTAATTCTTATTTTAGTTGGACAAGAGACGATGCCATTGAATATGTACTGAACTACACGTCCTTATCCCGGTCGTCAACGGAGACAGAGATTGACCGTTATATCACCTGGCCTGGACAAGCCACGGCGTACAAGATTGGTGAAATCAAAATAAGGGAACTAAGGCAACGAGCGATGGATGAACTTGGTGGGTAGATTGGGAAAATCACAACACTGATTACAGTAGTCATTTGTTACAAAGGGATACGATATGACGTATCGATAATTTCGATGAATTTAAACGAGAATGATTCATTTCGATTTTTAAATCAACCCATATCCGGAAAAAAACTATTCAGCGAAACTAGCGACTTTAAACTACAGGCATATATTCTCATAATATAACATGGTGTATAAATATATACTGCTTCTCTTTTTTGTAGGTTCATTGTTTGATATTCGAGATTTTCACTCTATTTTCTTGGACTACGGGATTGCGCCTCTGTCTGTCATAGAGCGACTGGTGGAACAATGGATTCGAAAAGAAAAAGAATCGGGTAAAATGTGAAAACACTTTATCTTCCAAACGCCAAATAATAAGTGGACATATATGAAAGACACACTACAAACACACAAGATATTCTTGTTATAATTGTGAACAGCAGTCTCGATTTGATCTGGTAAAGCAGCAATGGACAGTAAAACACGTTCAAGGTCCCTTAGCAACCGCTCCTACTTCAGCGGTATTATATTTCCAAGAATAGCACTGTCCCAAAGTACCAGAAACATATAACTGAACTCAATATGTTTCAAACCTATATTTTGCGTCTTTTGAAGATTCATTTGAGAAGATCTCGAGCGAGTTCTGGGACTGGAGAATGTCTCAGTCACGTGAATTCTCCTCCTCACTCGGCGTGTACAAGTTCAACGACATTCTCGACTCGTATGCATATGCTAAGTTCGATGAAAACAAGGTAAATATAATAAGAATTTATCCGTTTCAATTCATTGTTAAAAGACTTGCAATTACCATCAACATGAGCTTTTTGAAATGCTTTAAATGGACATTGAACAGTAACTGGTGTCGTTTGAAATAAAATCCAATTAAAAAAATAGGTATTAGGAAACCTAGGCAATGCAATGTTTAATAAATTTGATCAGTCCATTAGCGTGCTGAAATGAACGACACCTAAGAAAGGCTTCGAAAACAGGTCGATGGGTGAATGCGAAAAGGTTCTAAGTGACTTTAAATAAAGAAGCAGATAGAACCTTTTCGCTTTTACCCCTCGAGGTGTGAGCTCTTATGAGTACCAATTTGGTGAAACCTAGACGATGCAACTATTAATTAGATACACCCTTTCATTGTTATATTACAGAAGACAGCGGATGACTTTTTGAAAAGGTTATCGTGGATAGATGGAAACAGATTCACTGGAGAAAAGAAAATTTCCTTTGATGTCTTGACAAATATTCTTGAGACTTTCGTAGCAGGCTACAAATGGAAAGAGTAGGTCACGCACTCTTCTCTGATGTTAAAAAAGATAAAATGAACTAGATTATTCTTTTACATTTTTTGAAAAATCATTTGCAGCGATGTTTTACAAGTCTGATGAAAATTTAATTCGTATTTGAATTTGCAGTGAGTCTTTAATCGACGGAGAACAATATACATCCAGTATGTAACTCATTTTACATTAAGTCTCAAACATTGGTGTACGAGGAAATTTAGTATTTAATGCAACTGAGCTCTTCTAGGAAATGAAATACATTTTACGTATGTTAATCTTTAGATACATATTTCTTTCATATAAACCACTTTAGTATGCATTACGATTCTAGAGTTTTCATTCAGAGTTCTCAGCTTTTTATTGTATTTTCAGCATGTTGTGGTTTGTTTAGTTATATATTAAGGGTATTTTATCAGACGTATAAGAGAAAACCTAACCACATTTTAGAAAACCCTTTAAATCTCCAATCCATTTTGATATTTTTTACGAGCATAGGAAATTAAGCTTTCAAACAAATCTGCAAAATGATGCTTTTGACAAGGAAATAAAGGTGCATCTAGACTCATACCCTAAAAGCTTATAGATTAATGTATTTTCTTTTGCTTTGTACAAATTATTTAAAAACAAAATATCCACATTTTCTCATAAAACGTATCGCCACTTTATCGAAATATGCAATGATTACAACATTGTCGTCGTTTCGGTTGCATTACATGCTGAAATTAACTTCCCTTTACCTCCTGGGGCTACAGCCCTAATATCGTCTGTCGTGTTTCTATATTTTAAACCTGCTTATGTATTTTCTTTCAAGCTATCAACCCCTCAACCCGATCAATTTTCAAGAGCTTTGGTTTGCTGGACTAGATTTGTTTGTCGATGGTAATGTTTTTGATACGGAAGGAGACTTCACAAACTATGTCAGAAGACTGGAACTTGCACCTATGCAGGTATAAAATCGACAAAGATATTTAAGCAATATTTTGTTGTTGCATAGCGATTGGCGTGTATATAAGAGTGGACATGAACTTATTTGTTC